>NC_056725.1:327933505-328093505 GCF_019279795.1 Protopterus annectens
AGCAAAACACTAAAAAAAAGCAACGGAGATCTTGCTTTCTCCGTTGCTTTTGCCCACAGCTCTGATGTACTGCGCAGGCGCGCAGTACATCAGAACTGCCGCGGATGCCAGACATCTGCGGAAGGGCAGCAAACAGGCATTATACTATGCCATTATTTAAGAAAAGTAATAGTTTCTTTTCTTAAATAATGTCATGGTATAATAGCAATAACCCACGCCTGGGTGTGGGTAATACGGTTGGCTTTGTTTGGTCCCTCGGGCTTCGCCCTCGGGACCAAACCACGCCAACCGTGGGTAAATCCAGCATTACCCACACCCAGGCGTGGGTTATTGCTATACTATGCCACATCTCCAGTATATGCAATCTCTTTTATATCTTCACAGTTTAAGTTTTTGTGTGTGGTACACATTGACAAGAATTACAAGTCTGTCTTAGGAATGTTAGTGTTAATCCTGAGATGGTGGTGTCTTCATGAATATAATGATGTTTAAGGAATATATGTTCATGTTGTAACACAACAAAGTTAAGGAAATATCAGAACTCTACAATTTCATAATGTTTCTCTATTTCAGTAAAACCTTTTTTTCCTTTTCTCATCATCATTTGCTCACCATTTGCATTGTGTACTCTGGACTGGCAATGGTTCCTAGCAGTGAACTGCAGTTCACTTCCTGAAGAAAAAAGTGAAACTTTAATTTGGACTGCCTTTGTAGTGCAAATGAGCTTCGTGCCGGTGAGTGGACATCAGCACTCTGAAAAGTACGAAGTGAATAAATTCTGCCTGTCAGGCAACTTTCTCTGTGGCACAGGGTTCAAGTGCAGTGATTTTAGAGAAAGACAACAGGTAATGCAGAGTTAAAATCCATTTAACTTACTCTAGTCAAAATGCCTGTTTTGTATACTTCCAGTTCACAACCTTACCTTCTAATGGCATCCAGAATTTTTTGGGTCTGTCTTCTTTAACTAACTGACTTACCAACTAATAACAGGTAGTATTAGAAAGGATAATGAGTTATTAAAATGACAAATATTGTTAGTCTAGGATGTCCTGCTGTGGAGAAATTAATCTTTGTTTTCCACTTGTTATTCACATTGTCATATTTATGTTTATATTTTCATAACTGAGAGACCTACATATTATTGAGCTATATGGTGTAAAACACCAATGTGGGAGACAAGATAATTCATTGAAAATGCTGGTTTATATCACACTATACTGGAAATATTGCCAGTTGTGTGTTAGTAATTATGAAAATAAGCAATATTTTCATATGTACTTAATACTTCAAAACAAGTGACTTACAAACTATTGCAAGACATTAGGTGAAAGCTTAGATGTTGTTGAAGAAAACTGTCTTTAATATTTGCACTGTATGTTGCACATCTTGAAAGATATTCAGTATTTTTTTGTATTGTTAATTATGCAGTTAAACATATATTTTCATATCTATGTCAATAACTCAATAAGCATTCACTTATAGAGGAATTTATTGTTGCCATGTGAAAGCTTGTATCTGGTTAACAGTTTGTGAATGCACTGGCTATTATCACTCTGAAGAATGCTTCTTACTGATAACATTGCTATATATAGAATTTTAATAACTTTTAATGTTAACAAAATGTTTACATTTATCTTATTTATTTTAAGTTTATTTTTGCAGAAAATGCTATGGAATACACAATATGTGTAGGCTGCTATAACAGTGATATTCCAAACCACACTGGTGTTAATGAGTTAAATGATAAGTTTAAATAGGGGTCTAAATACATATTTATACACATTTTATTATCTCGTTGTGTTGTTTGAAAATCAGCTGTTCTCAGTACTGCTAACAATAGGCTGTAACAATAGTTGTTTTCTGTCCCTATTACCAGTATTTGGCATTGCATACAGTCCTCATAATGTGTGTCAGAAATTAAAGCTTTGATGTGGCAAGGAGATGTGAGAAGGATGAATGTGTCACTGCAGTGTACTTCTTGTTCTTGATATTGCTAGATATAATATTTAATGTATGTAATTTTCATTTAATGTCTTGCTAGTTTTTTAATTTGTTTCCTGAATTGCAGTCTGCTTGACAGTGCACAAATACGGTTCCCTTCCTAAGGAAAAAGTGAAAAATTTAATTTTGCATGCCTTCTGTAGCACAAACAAGCTTGTTGCCGGTGTGCAGACATCAGTGCTCTGTATAGAATGAGGGGAATAAATGCCACCTGTCAGGTAACTATCTGGCACAAATTGTACATGATGTAAACTTTAAGAAAGAGGACAACTGATAAAGGGCTCAAATTCAGTTGATAGATACTTTTACAGAAGGTTTCAGAATACTATTTGTTGCAACATTTTGATTAGGAATGTCACAGTATATGCATGAGTATCATAATTATTTCATCAAATGTTTTATTTCAACAAATGTATCATAACTGCTTACTATAGAAGCCAATGCAATCTGTGTAAATTATGTTATACATAACAATGGTGTTATTTAATGTACCATAGGTGTGATGTGCATAATGATTTTATTATACAATTCTTATGACATCACATATCATAAGTATGTGTTTATGACAGTATATCTTGTGAAGTATGTATCATGTATTACTCAGGTCATACAATTGTACACATCTAAATGTAAATACAAATATGAACCCTGCCTTTTACTTAGAAATGCAGTCCCATAACTAAACAAAATCACAGACATGCAGATATCTCTAAAGTATATCTTCATTTATTAGTCAGTTTGTATTCCTCTAATTAGGATGTTAAAAAGTAAGCTCTCATATGACATTGACAGTTGATAAGCAAAGTTTAACAATATTCCATTTTTTTCTCATGTGTTTGATTCAAGGTAGTATTACTCAATATTGATAGTGTATAAGTCCCAACAGCTCAATAAATAACATGCCATGCCATTTTTCCTCCAAACTATGATTATAACAGACACCATAAAACATTTCAGTGTTTAATATTGGTACATGTATCAATAGTTTGAGTATCACACTTAGCTAAATATCACTGCATTTTTAACACCTTCTCTGCTTCTTTATATACCCATTGCCAATGTGTGAGGCAAGCCATTGCTGTGCCTCCAGTTGCACAAATGGAGCTGTCAGGGCTGTGTGCCTTTGCACACAAGCTGTTACCTGCAAGATTTGAAACGAATGCTAATTCAGACCCATATTTCTAATTTAACTGTTGCAGACATAGCTGGCAATGATATGGATGGTTTTCCATGCAAAGCACAAAAATGGTGTGTAGAGGAATCCAGGATTTTTATGGCATGCCTCTTGAAGTGCTACAGCCATAGACTACTGTGGGAACATACTGTATCACAGTATAAGGCTAAGGCTTGGAATAGCTTGTCCAAGGCTGTTGTCAGTACAACTCGCATTCCACTCACTGGGGAGCAATGTCATCACCACTACAGTGACATGAACATGCACAAATTTGACCTCCAGAGCTAATGGGAAGATTAATTTAGGACTGCAAACACCCCTCAGCTGTGTAAATACACTTACCTATTACCTGTCTATGATATGACATTAATTAGCCAGTGAACTCAGGTAATCATCACCCTCTGAAATATCTATTTTGTATTTTCTCTAATGTACAGTTACAGCAGAGGTAGCAAAAAACTGTGAGATGCATCAGGAGTGACTATCTCACCTCAGAGAGGTAAAGGGTTAAGTATGTATCAGGTCTGAATGGAAGTCAGAGAAGTATTTTTAGTCCAGCACTCAATATCATCTTGAGCAGGCCTACCTTAACTTTTATTTCAAACATACATGATTGACCTAATAACTTTTTCTGATTGCATTAGGAAATGAGTACATCATCTTAATTGTATATGGGGTCAATACCCAGAAACATGAAAATTAGATTTTCAGGATATTATTTAGAGAATATTTACTGCAATACTGCATGACATTAACAAATTAATTTTGGCAAATGCCAAGTATTACCTTTGAAATCAGAGCTCAGATTTGGCACAGTGAAATACATGATTCTATTACTCAAATCATTAATTTTATGACATATTAATGCCTTCCTATAATATATGGATGTGGCCCATTTATTGTTTCCCCTACTCTATCTCTCTCTCTTTCTTTTTTCATATATATATATATATATATATATATATATATATATATATATATATATATATATACCTTTGCTATCAGGACAGGGGGTTAGAATAACCACTGGGATTTGGCTCATAATACCATCAAAGGTGGCTTCTATAGCAACACCACCACAGGCAACACAGACAATCAGAACATTCTAGGTCACAACCTGCCATCCTTGTCTTTACAACTCCTGCCCTATCTGCTCCAACTGTGACAGATATCTCTGCCCTGGCTGCTGGTGCAATGGTACCCTCTGGGAGCAGCAGTAGTGGAAGGGGTAATTTTGTCGACAGTCAGGAGCTGACAGGGCTAGTACAGGACATGCTGAATAGGGGCCTTAGTGTCTGAATTATGAGGGTTAAAAAGCTCCTATATCATAGTGCCAAAACAAATCCCAGTCTGAGATGTACCCAGACAGCTGACACAGGAGACAGTGATGTAGTTTATGAGAGTGAGTACTAGATTCTCATTTTTATCAAGCTGGATGAGGATGCCCTCTGAGGTCTCCTTCCTATTCCCAATCATAGTGTCCCGAAACTTTTGAGCCCATCATCATCCCTGTCTGTCTTGTCTGTTCTATGTATCTGCACCTGCTGCCTAATCTCCCCAACCTATCTGACCATTTGCTTCCTAAGCATCCTCCCCAATGTTCCTGTCTCTCCAAAAAAAAAAAAATGAAAAAAATGATCACCTGTCCCACAAACAAAATTAAGCCCCATGCATAGCTCTCCACTTTGCCTATTTGTCATTTTGGCATACTTGCTTTGGTTCAGTTGACCATACATCATTATTCTGTTATTGACTCCTATCCCATGTGTTGTGACTCTCCAAAGTCATGACATTGTGTGCACAATACTGAATTTATATGTTGAAGAAATGGATAGCTGTGGTGCTCTCCCACCACCTTCCTTCAAATTCTTGTATTCTTTCCCTTCTGTTGTACCTTCTGCTTGCCACCCCTATTCTCACCTCTGTCATGTCATCTCTTTTTCATACAGTCAGTCTGGTCAAAAATAGAATCATACACAACACCATGACCAGAAAATGGCCCATTGAAAAGCCTTCAATGTTGCTTCAATATTTGCGCAGAGGTTGGTAACATGCTTCAGTAATGATTGGCAGTGAATGCCATTTAACTTCTTATGGCAAAATCTGGAGATTTTAATTTAAACCACAGTAGACCGGTTACTTTCATGAAAATATGGCTAAAACTGGTGCAGTACAGGAATGCAGAGTAAAGCAGAAGAAAAACATCACTGTGATATGATTACTGTAACAGTTCTTAGGCTTCTGGATATAAACAAGAAGTTCCTTTGTGGTGTGTTGAGATAATTGCTTTGTCTGTACACTGATGATTTTGCATAGTCTCATGGGTTCAATGTCAGCTATAGGTCTAATTATTATTTCATGGCATTTTATATTCCAATCATATGGTTAACCACAAATTTCTGTATTTATTTCTATTTACAACATTTCATTAACATAACATTTGAATAGTACAGCAAGAAAGCATTTGCAAAATCATTCCATCCTCAACACAGAAACTTACTAATCCACCTTTATCTTTCTTATGTCTTAATGCTGTTTGTATTGTCCTACCCCTTCTTCCTTTTTCTATAGTAAGCATTTTATTGTATGGAGCATGTCAGATTAACAATGAGAAAATGAGTAAGAGTAGCACACCATACAGATAGTCCTAGATGTCTCAGAAAAATACTTTTCTTGTTTCTCTCTGCAAATGTCTCTATTTCTCTTTTCTCACTCCTTCTGCTTCAGTAAGTTGTCACTGTCCATTAGCTGTGTGAATTAAAGTGCATGACATAAGAGTCCTTTTGTGACATGGTGAGATAATGCTCAGTTCTATAGATAGATGTCTGCATACATTCAAGTGTTTTACTCCAGTTATTAGTTAAGTGTTACTGATTGTTTTTGTACACTTTTTTATTTTAATTGTTGCCTAATTATTTTATGAGCAACCAACATCCTGCTTCTCTAAGGAACTGCTTGGATCCTGACTCCCTCTCCCCTGTCTATGCTATCTTCTCTCTTCAGTGTCATTAGTCTTTTTTCTCTGTATTTGTGCAGTGTGGAACATCAAGACCAATTGCATCTGGAAGTACACAACTTATGGCAAAATGATCCTTCAGCCATATTACTGTGGTGCCTTCCATGATACAGTGCTTAGTTATACTTAGTCGGGCTAATCTTCAGTTGAACAAGCCGAAGAGGTGAATGTACAGCATACAGTTGCCATAAAGGTAAGGAAGAGTAATACCTACATTCTCTATTTCTTCAGTCTGTTTTCATATTTGAACTTTGTGAAGTGGTAGTTCCTATGTGATATAGTTAAATAATACTCAGGTCTGTACATTTTTCTTTGAATACTGCCAAGTTTCAAATCTAGATGTATGCTAAAGTGTTTTTGTATATCTGTTACAACTCCTGTGGATGTAATTGTTAGCTACACATTTTCTTAACTACCATTAGCCTGCTGCTGAATTAAAGTGCTTGCTCCTTATTGTAAAGACTGTATTGTACAGTTCTTTTATGAATAATTATGATGATAAAGCAGAGTAACACAACACAAATATGTGGAGAAATGGACCAGAAACTAATCTCTTAGAATGTCTGTATGTGCCTTCCTGTCGACTATCCACTTCTTCTCCTCTCCCCTTCTGTCTCATCAAATAAACCTTGATTCAAAACTGTTTCCATAAGCCATGTAGGTACTAGGAAAACATGCTTGGTCCTTCATGTGTTTCATAATACACCTGTAGCAAAAATATAAAGACTGAAGAACTGCAACTGTCATGACAAATGTGTAACTCGTGACACCTGAAACATGACTGCAATACATATCTACTCTGTATTCTATCAGATTCAGACATAGTTGTATGTCTATACTATTTATTTGCATGAAATTTGGCACAAATAAACATACACTACTGCTAATTCCCATTCTAAGTTCATCACCTCAGGATATGATTAAGCATGTGCCAGTACTTTTTCACCAGCAGTTCAGGAGAGCTTGGCAGTGTTGGGCTTCAGGCAGAGAGTAAAAAAAAATGTTTACAACACATAATTAATTGTTTAGTTTGTACAGTTTCTGTATGTCTTTACTGAACTTTGAAAACAAGGTATCTGGATTAAGTGATATTGACTTAATTAAGTCAGTTGCTTAATGTATGCCTGCACTCCAGCAGTTACACTTACAACTGTCTTACACTGGTGGGTAACCTTTTCACACACAATCTATCACTGTTATTCTGCAGCACGCTGTCATATTTATGAAGTGTCTGTATTGTCAATGCACATTTGCAAGCATAAGGGAAGACAAATGACAGTGGCACTATAAATGTTTATTATTTCCATGGAATCTTTCCAGAATTAACTTGTAATGTTTGATTGATAATCCACTGATTTACAATTGATTGTCACTGACATCTTATACTGTGAAACAGGTACATATCCCGCATAGTAACAAACTGTACATGAATGGCAGTATACAAATCTTAGCAGATAAGCAAGTCATTACATGTGCCAAGCACAGTGCTATTATGTTGGCCTGTCCACACACATACATTTGACCAAAACCTTTGATGCACAATAACAGATGTTCCAAGCAGTGAAGTTTTACTAACTGCAAATTTGCATTTTCACATTGTTAAAGTCATGCTTCTTATATGGTGCTTGCAATTCATGCTTTGCTCTCTAGCTTGTGTTACTACACAGGCAAGAGGTTCAGTTCTCACTGTGGGGAATTTGTGTGTGTGGCTGCAATAGCAGGGGTATACAGCTTCCTGAAAAGAAATGCTATATCAACTTTTACTTGGTAAAGATTTGCACATGGGACAGAATATACCCATCCCCTTATCCCACTTTTACCACAAATATCTTCTCTGCATCACACTGATGAGGTCATCATGTCAAATATACACTGTGACTGTGTAACACAGTGATATTTGATGCTAATTCTGTGTTCTATACATAGATGGTTCAAATCCATCATTGACTAGCTAATGTGACTGTGTGTTGTGTCATGTACAAATGTGTTTGTGACAACACCCCTTACATAAACGTCTGGTCTGGAGATGTATTTTCACTGCCAGCAGAATACCTATAGGCAATAACCAGTTTTGGAAACACAATGTTTATCATGCTATCTAAAATTAAATATATCACAGTAGTTACACGAGTTACCCTATGGCCCTGGCTGCTGAGACCATATTCTCTGGACTGTCTAATACAGAGGCAGGAGGTTTGACTACAGTAATGACTGACTACTGTGCATACATGTTTTGCTATTGTGCGGTGTAAAGAAAGCTTCTGGTATGTGCAGCTGTTTAGTATTACTGTGAACTTCAACCACCGTCATACATTTTTCTAAGAACATCAATGTATAAAAGAATGGTGATGTTATCTATTTAAATGTGCACTGTCACAATGATAAAACAACATCTCATGTTTGCATGCAATTCAGGCTATGTTTGATACCTTGTGAACTTAGCTAGTCTGTTCAAATCCTGTCATGACTCCTTAGACTCACTTGTGTCAGTTTGTCTGTGAATGTGCATGTTGGTAACAATGTTGACAGCCAGCTATCTGCTATGTACATGCATGGATGGGGATTCCTATTACAACAATATATGTTCATTTTCAACAGAAATGCATTATTAACTAATGATGATACCATAAGATGACATCTGGCTTTCCCATGAGAAATACTAAGACTTTTCCTGTGGTGTGAGAACATGAGACAGTGTTCTATATGCTGTTGCCTTAGTTACAAGTGTTTTAATTCATGATTATCCACACAATTGTGCATGATTGCCATTGTCACATCACAGTGATGACTGAATTACACATCACGTGTTTGGCTAAACCTAGCAGCAGGCAATATTATGTGAGAAAGTCAAATACAGCACCAGTCTTTTAAAGAAATTACATACATACATATCCCTTGCAGCAATAGTATGATGTCACAGCTTTAAAGACCCAAATATCTCACAATTGTAGTACCACTTACATTGTGGTATGTTCATCCTTCACAATATCATGTAGCTTATTTCATCACATAGTCAGATGTTCAAAAGCTACATTGAATGACTTTATGCATTGTGTGTCATAAGGCTGTTATGCATGAAGGAAATACACTGGTGTTATAATCTGTACAATTGCAGTGGGAAAAACATCTCCCAGTCTTTTTATGTCGTACAAATTGCTACATAATCATATGATGTAATGACTTCACATAGGTGGAGTGTTACAGCTTTGTTAGGACTTCATGATATGATTCTTGCACATGTTATATAGCTTGCTGCTTAATTCCAGCAAAGGGCAACAGTCTATGACTATACTGACATTGCATGTATAACACTGCACAAAGTTATTATTCTCAAGTTTTACTTTAGAGAAAGAAACATAATGTGATTTTTTTAATATCCTGCCAGTGAAAAAGTTATTCTGCAAATGTCGAGGTGTGAGTGCTCCTGCGTCACATGCATTAAGTAATGACTTGTATAGCATATTTACACAGATACAGTGTGCTTCAATACTGGGGCAATGTGGTTGTGCAAAACAAAAAGAACAGCGTCCTTGGCTTAGAAAGATTGAAATTGCACTGCTAACAGTTATGTGAACATTAACCGTTACCTCCTTCTCATCATTCTGACAAAATCATATTGCACAAATTGTTCTCAAATGTCTTTTATTACTTCAGACATTAATTTAATTTATTAATGACAAGATCCATTGGTATGTCATGTGGCAAACTCAGTTAATACATAGCTCTATAGAGTGTACAGTATGGTAGGCAGGGGTTTGCCACTGGTGATATCTGTCTGTCATATACCTTTGTTAGACAGGACTGACTTAAGCAAATTAAGTATTTTTGGCACAGTCAGAGGGCAACATTTTTAAGGCATCACCTTCAACAGTAGGGGATACATAGCCATTACAGCAGGGATGTGCTGTAAGCCCTTCAGGTGTGTTCATCATAACCCACATATTATGACTAATTCTGTGGTGTCATAGGTTGATACACATCTTTTTTATATCTGTCCTGGCATGTGTTTGAGTTAGATAAGATGCAACTGTTGAGTATGCCATTGGTTGTTCACAGACCTTACTTAATTTCCAAATAAGAATGCACTGTATTGCATGACTTCCTCTAAACATATATGCATTACTGCAATTCTTTTATTAACACCATACAATTTTATAGGACATAATGACTTACATAATATGTCTTACAGTATGGCATGATGAGTGAACGTCATAATGTGTGATTGGGTCTATATTTTGACACCTTCTTGTGTGCTTGTGTTGTTTGCATGGTGTTATGGGAGTGTTCACGTTAATGTTTTGTTTTGATACAATCTTAAAGGACATAATGACTTACATAATGTCTTCCAGTATGGCATGATGAGTGAACGTCATAATGTGTGATTGGGTCTATATTTTGACA
Organism: Protopterus annectens; assembly: GCF_019279795.1. Classification (NCBI taxonomy): domain Eukaryota; kingdom Metazoa; phylum Chordata; order Ceratodontiformes; family Protopteridae; genus Protopterus; species Protopterus annectens. Next base: position 327,944,098 of record NC_056725.1, read on the forward strand.
CCTTCTTGTGTGCTTGTGTTGTTTGCATGGTGTTATGGGAGTGTTCGCTTTAATGTTTTGTGAGTGTACCCAGTATAATCATGTAGTACATGAGCTCTATTTAAATGGATCATATGATCATAGGAAGTTGCTAGGCCAATGGCCCTAGGGCCCCTACAAGCCTAGCCAAGTTTAACCTCTGTTCCCAAGAGTGTCTGTTATGAGCAACCATTTAATTCAGCACCTGTTACCTCTATCCAAGGGACACCAGTGGAACCCCTGGTGTGAACTTCCTGCTCCCCATCCAGTCATCTAAATGATCCTTAAATAAGGTCAATGAAGAGTTTTGTTTAACTTGAGCTGAGAGTCTTTTCCAAAGGTGATGTATCCTCTGTCAGACAAACCTGTCCCTCCAGCAGATTTTGTTGATATCACATACTAGGTTAATGTCCTTAGAGTGAGTGACTTGTATGCAATTAGACTTGTGTATGTGCAGCATTCCCATTAATGCAGAGTCAGACAATGCTTTATATGCAAGGCATTGGTCCCCTATCAGTAGTCTGTACAACACAGAGTAAAGAAACAGTGATTTCAGTCTGTCTATATAAGACAGATGCTGCAGACCCTGAATTTTCCTTGTAAGGAACCCTTGTGGTCTCTCCAACTGATGCAGGTGTTTGGAGAAGTGCATACCAAAGAGATCATTGTACTGTATTATTGGCCTGATGAGGGAAGCATAAGGGAGGTTAAAACTTCTTTTTTTTCTGGAGGCAATGCCCTTGCTTATGAGATGAGCTATATAAAATGCCCTTCTTACTACTGTGGAGACATGGTGATCAAAGGTGAGATTGCTGTCAACCTGTGTGCCCAGATCTGTTTCCACTGTTTGCAAGCTTAAAATATTGCTTTAGATGTGATAGTTTGGAGGAACATTGCCCTTGCTGAAGGGGATGATAATACATTTTATGCATTAAGTTTGAGGCCATGACTTTGGCACCAATCATTAGTCACTGTGAGTCCTTCCTGCAGGATGTTGACATCATTTTGAGACTCAATGACGGCTCACAGTTTGCAGTGAGCAGCCAAAGACCTTTACTTTTCACCTGTACTTCAGAGAAATAGATTCTGAACAGCAGGTATCCCAGAACCGATCCCTGTAGAACACCAATGGTTATTGGCTTCCTGGAAGAGGTGGAGTCCCCAATTTTGACTCAACAAGTTCAACCAGTTTGCAACCCACCTGACAATATATGGGTTAATACAAATCTGGGTGAGTTTATCAATGATGCCAGAATGGGAATAGTGTCAAACGCCTTAGTTAAGTCTAGGTAGGCCATATGCACAGATTTACCCTTGTCCACGGTTTTAATGACTGTTTCAAAGAAGTCCACCAAGTTTAACAGGCATGACCACACCTTGCTGAAGCCAAACTGAGCAGGGTCAAGCATTTGGAGATTTCCTGTATTTTTGTTGATGAGGTCTATGATGATATGCTCCATTGCCTTGCAGATAAGTTTGGCCAGGCTTGAATGACATGTTATCCATTCTTCCAGTGCTTAAATTAAGGGCTGAAAAATGGTAATTTACCACCAGAGGGCAGCCTTATATACACAATTTTACTGAAATGAGGAAAGTTCATAATGGATGTTTAAATGCTTTGTTTTTAAAAACATATTGTTTTAAACATTTTTAATTTTTTAATGTATATGTTTTAACTATTTATGGTTATTTGTTGGGACCCAATACAGATGTGCAACAGTGGTTCATTTATCAATTTGTTTTATAACACTAAAAGTATAGGTTTTTTGCTATGAGTTCTGAAAACGATGTATTATATAGGGATCAATCCTATTGGATAATGGTATAATAGTCAATTCGTTTTACAGTTGGTAGGAGTATATAAAAGCACTGAATTTTTAACAGAGGGTATTTGCATCTGAGGAAGGTGTACGGAAACATATCAAGAAGTGTCAGCGTTTATGCAACTTGTTTCCTTTGTTTTTATTGCTTGTTCAGTGAAAATAAAACTACTTGACTCCATTTGGACTCTGGCCCTTATTTGGCACTCCAGCGAACCTTTGCAGTGGTTTTGGTATGTTCAGTGGATGTCCCCCTTTGTCGCCTAATGGGGAGGTCAGTGGATGTGCCCCCTTTGTGCAATGGAATGACGGAAGCTGTTTTTTATTCCTAAGGGACATAGTCAGTGTTTAGGCTGTGATTGAAAAGAGTACCCAGTGGTGATGCTAATTCCTGTTTTAACTGATGCAAAATACAGCCTGGGATGTTATCTGGCCCCATAGATGCTGTATTTCTGGTCTTGGAGATGGTGTTTAAGACCTGCTCCTTAGAGATACTAGGTGGGGAACAAGTTGTAGCGATGCTTTGGGGCATGTGTGGTGGGGACAAAGGAATTAAGTTTTCACTGAACCCATCAGTCAACAGATTCAGTATATGTAGAACCATTGACTACAAGTGCTGTATGTATCTGGGTCTTTCCTTTGAGGTTACGGGATGTAACTAAAGAACACTCTATGGTTGTCTTTAGTTTGGGAAGCTAACTTGGAATTGTAGTTAGCGTGGAGGATTTCACAAGTAGTCTTATCTAGTTGTTTAAGTTGAAGAGGGAGTGTTTTCAGTTTGGAGACCATTCCTTCCTATTCTTGGACAGCAGTTTTTTTCTCTTAATGTACAACTTGTTAATGACAGCTGTCCACCACTCAGGTTTATTCTTCCTTGAAGATCTTGCCTTGGTCGATACAATTATACAGGTGTTTGTATAATGCATTGGTGCAGAACCCTGCATAAGTGTCTGTACAATCACTGAAGGGATGGGCTATGAAGCTATTTATGCCATCTTGTAAGAGGTTGTAATTGGCCTTAGAGAAGTTTTTTAGTCTAGTTGCAGCTGGGGGGGGGGGGGTCTGCTGTTATGGTTATGATTAAGAAGACTAATTTGTGTTCAGATTTTACCAAAGAGGGCCAAATGCTGGGAGTGATACAACTGTCTCCCATGTTGGTGAGCACCAGATCCAGGATGTTTCAGCCCCTTGTGGGGCTGTCAACCAGCTGAATCAGGGCATTTGAGTTAATGAAGTCCAGAAACCTTTGGGCAAGTGAGTTGGAACACATATATTTTACCCAGTCAATGGTAGGGTAATTAAAGTTGCCTAAAACCAGGGTATTCGATTGTATCTTAAATGACTGAAGCAGTTCCAGATAGGATGAGTGGTTGTCATGATTCCTTGAGGGGGTCCTATAGCTGGCAATGACTGGAGTAGGGGAATAACCAACAGTTAATTGCACCTGAATTGATTCAAGGGAATTGTGCTATTTAACCAGTCTGGAGGTGTATTTATCTTTAATGAATATTGATGCACAACCTCCTTTAATTTTCATGCTTTCAGATTGTGGCCTGAATGTGTAGAAGGAAATGTAACTCAATATGGCTGGGATGCTCTTCACAGCCTTAAACCAGGTCTCCTTGACTGCAAATGTCACCATCTTCCAAGGTAAGGAGTTCTTCCAGTGAATGCAATTTCGGATTTAGACTCCTAGTGTTAGGCAGCATGACCGTGAGATTGTTTTTTAAAATTTTTTTTTCTATGTTGCATATTTTGTTCTTGTCACATTGTCTAAAAGGCACTATGGGGGTGGCAAGAGCCTTAGCCAGTAACCAAAATTTCAGGGATGACAGATAAAGACCATCTCTGGCAAAGCATCGAGATCTGTCAACCAAGTCATCCCAGGCTGACAGATACTGGATCCCCTTAGAATGGCACCAGAAACTAAGACAATTGTTGAAGTCAATTATTTTCTGTTTGTATTGTAGCATCACTGTAGTGAAAAGTAAAATGCTGCTTAAGGCTAGGGACATACCTGCCTGAAACACATAATCAGAGAGCTCGGTCATGTCTCTCTTTATATAGTCCACTGAGGTATGTCTCAAGTCATACACCAACATGGACATTAGCAGAATCATAACAGTGCCTGCTGTTGAGAGACTTGAGTGCATGTGTGATGTGGTAGATTCTGGCACCAGACTGACAACTGACCATAACCTTTTCCTTATCCAACCTGGTGAAAGGTACATGAGGCAACTGCTACATTGCCGCAGGATGCCCATGTCGACCAGGCTGGCTGGTGAAAATGTGGGAAATTATCCATCCATAGTGCTAGGAAGTTACTGTGTTCAGAACTGGGTAGTAGAAATGAAGGATTAGGGAAAGCAGATGGACAGGTGAAGAGATCAAAATAATGAAGGTCTAAGGGGTGGATTTATATCTGTACTTCAGAAGTTATGCTGAATGTACCACCTGACCGTAAATCACAATCACACAAAACTGCCTATGGAGAAAGAGTAGTGTACTAAAGGGAAAAATTAACAAGTGAGAAGTTTGTTACTATAACCACCAAAGGTACTCACTGCTGTACAGTAGTGTGCAGTGGTGCACTCTGTGCAAAGAAGTGCAGACCCGTGCAAACATGGGGCTTAAATAACAGCAGGGCAGACCCCTTTTAACTCAAACTAACCAATGAGGAAGCCCAACTCTGAGCCCTGGTCCAATAACCTTAAATGAGATGGCTCCCAGACAGCACACACCTGCCACAATGGTGCAAAAGGGCCCTCTCATAAGATGATAGGAGCATAGGAGGTTATTAGGCTAATGGGCCTGGGGCCCTTACAAGCCTAGCCAAGAGCTTATTCTCAAAAAAAAAACCTCAGTCAGTACCTGTCACCCCTGTCATTGAGAGACACAGGTGGAACCCCTGGGACAAATTTGTGGTTTCCTATCCACTCATCAAGGTTGTGCTTGAAGAGAGTCAGCGAGTTGCTCTGTTTGACATGTATGGGAAGTCTATTCCAGAGACAGGACAGTCTCTGGGAGACAAATCTGTCTCGCCAGCAGATTTTGTTGATGTCTCATATTAGATTTAGGCCTCCAATGAAAGATGTCTTGGAATTAGTGCTCAGTAATTACAAACAGTCCCAGAAACAGCAAACCTGGATCCGGGCTATGCTACACCTAAGCTAGTACAGTAACACAACAAATAAACCAAATAACAGTTCAAAATAATTCAAAAAGGCAACAGTAGATTGAAGATATAGTTAAAAGTGCAACATAAGAGCAAAAACAAGCACTTATAGTTTGTTAGAAGCATGGATGCCTCAGATTGTTCAGTAGATCAGAATACAGCAATGTTTACATTATTTCAAAATATGAATTTCCTTTCTGAAGAACATTGTATTACATTTGTTTGAAGGCAGAAAAAACATTTGGTTTATCTTTTTAGTCTATATTTAATTCTATTCCCTCATCCAGTTGTCCTATTCCATCTTGAATATATTCAGGGATAAACCCTCCATCACCAGTTCTGATATTCCTGACCATAGCTATACAATGGTCTCTCTATAAAGAATTAGGTTTATAGCTTTTGTGAGAACTATTCCCCACAGTTTGCCTGCTTTCGCTCATCATCTTCCTCCCATTCTTTCACTTGGGGACTTACCTTTCACATTTCACTGACATGATCTTGTTCGCCAGTATCATATTCACTACCCTTGCCCCCTTTTCTGTCCTTTAATTAGAAAACATTCAGCTTATCAAGTCTCTAACTCTATACTTTCTTCCTCATCACATGTATTCCTCTCTGACACCCAGTGGCAGTCTGATGCCCCCTTTATTGTATAGAATCTGGAACTCCTCACTTCAAATCTTTCAACCTGCAGACATTAAAACCAGGAACAAAAGCCCTTGAATAGTGGGTATATCCAGCTAAAAATCGGGACATCTGATTAGCATTACATTTGAATACCTAGTAGCACATTACTCTTCCCACTTCTAGCAGGAATGTAGTATAATACTTAGAAATACATGTTTAAGAACAAAAAGTGATAAAAATGATGGGGAAAAATAAGCATTTTAGCAAGAAGATTGTAAAATCTGTAGACTTTACCAAATTGTATTGCAAAATTCTATTACACAAGGCCATTACTTGTTGCTACCGAAAAAAGGGAGTTATAATATGTGCATCCTCTTTCTTAAAATTATTGTTAACAGTATGTTGGTCATGTAATGTGGTTGTTTCAAAAATAATGTGTTTAGGGGACTCAGAAAATTGAGCAAGGGGGTAAATAAAGCCTGAAAATAGGGACATGACTCCTAAAATGGAGACATCCTGCACAGGGGCAAATCAGGCCTGAGCATTCTTTCAAAACAGGGACAGTAGAAAGGTCTAGCTCACATCAGTTGTGATATTAACCAGAAATGGAGCCATTTGAGTGGGATTATTACATTCTTGGTTCTGGAGACTTTTATACTGAGTTTACTCCTCAGAATTTATTTTGGTGTTGCCAATGTCCCCTCAATGCACTGCAGATGGCCCAATCCATGTATGATGAATACCACCAAATCATTTTTTTACTTCTTTTTCTATATGTTCCACTACCTCTAGATGACATTTCATATAAAAGGCATGGTGGTTTAATTTATATATTTTGCATTTATCATAGGCCTAAATTAACATGTTTTTGTCAATTTGGTGTGCTTTTGCATATCCTTCATTAGAATCTTCCCATTGTGGGAGTGGTAAAGGCAATGTTGTGCTCTGTTCCCAAATATATCTGAAACAGTCACAGTGGAGGCTAATAGAACACAGCATGGTATCCTGTAGTGTGCTGCTAGCCAGTTTCTGTTTTTCTGATAATTCCTGTCCATGCATATTCCCTGGCTACCTTCCACTTTCTCATATACAGTCTCTCTCTCTCTCTCTGATTAACCATGTTCCTACTCTTTTCCTTTTGAATCTATATTTCTTGCCCTTTTCTATTACCTGTATTCTGTGTTTTCCTTTCCTAAGTTTCACACGTTTGCACTCACAACAACCTTGGCAGAATAGATCCACTATCTTTATATTGGTCACTTCCCCTAGACAACTTAAGAATGGAAGGTGCATTGATAACGACAAATGTCACGATAAGCTGGGAGAGAAAAAAATGCTAAGCTAAATAACGCTGCTTCACTATGAATTTGAAAATGTGTGTGATTTACCATAGTAGCCTCATCTAGCTTTCTAAGGATTCTGAGTGTTCTGATAAAATCACGTCCCCTATGGTTTGTCAGGAAGAAATGGAAAAAGATGATCCACTGCGGTGACCCCTAATGGGAGCAGCTAAAACAGAAAGAAGAAAAAGACAATGGTCTGTCTGCTTTCTTAGTTTTGAGCATATATTCCAGCAAACAAATTGGTGTATTGTAGCAGAATTGCTCTCTTCATCTTATTCCTTCAGTATAAGTGAACAGCATGTGCACTGTTTTGCACAAATAAATAAATACATATTTTAGTTAGTTAGGCAGACTTCTACCTGATTCCTGGTTCATTTACTCACTTTCCTTTAGTTGCTCTGCTGAGATAAATTGCTGCTGTATATATGAACTCACTGACTGGGTCTCAGAAGCTTTCTGATTTTATACCCACTTTACTGTCCTCCATCTCTCAGTTCTCCAGCCACCCCGTCTCCTAAGATTTTACTGATTACTTCTGCACCCAAAATGGCATTATGCAACCAACTCACTTAAAGGTTCCTCAGTCCATGACATACATCATCCAGTAAACACTATGACATTACTAACATCTCTTATTTTAATTTCCCTCTTATTAATCATGCCAATTTCTAGCGCAACACTTCAGTACAAATGAGATCTTATGTGACAATTCACACAGCAATACAGAGTCCCATCAAACACTTAACAATATCATTTAAAGAAGTATGAACTCATTATAAGCCATTCAAGTTCATGTGACAAAAACCTACACATAAAATACTGTGAGGAATTTAAAAATGCGTACCCATTTTTTTTCCTGTGTAGGCATAGGGGTGCTGGAAATACAGCTGTGAACATGCCAACACGGAAACTTTCATGGCATGCACATCATCTCATAAGCAGGTGAATTTCATGCAAATGAGGCAGGTAGAGTGATCCGGCAAGGAGAGAGGCAGTTCTGCAGACCCTGTGTCAGTGTCCGTAGTATACATGGAAAAATTCAGTGTACAGGAATATAGACAGACAAAAAGGGCTGTAAAAATGTAGATAGATGGGCAGAAATGGCATAGGATGTATAGATATGAGTGAAACTACCCTCCGTGTATCTAACCAATTAAAGGAAATAAGTTGAATTACATTTATTTTTTTTAATAATCTGAGCATGTTTGCATGGCACACAGTGGTGTGCAAACATGCTTTATAAAAAAAAAATGAATAAAACAAAATTAATATTAAGTGACACAAATGTATTACAGGACCCTGTGTGGAGTTTCTACAATGGTGCATTGGTGCTGTTGCTAATTTGGTAGGGCTTTGAAGCATGTAGTTTCCAGGCTGTGAGCATGGATCCCTATGTAGATGAGGTGGAGTTAGCCATGTTGCTGTTTACAGAGGAGGTAGCTGACACCAGGGGAGGGTGTGTCCAATGACTTTTGAGCTTATTTCAGACTGTTTGCACTGAGCACACAGTGCTGAGTGTATCCTTGCAGGAGGATGTGTGCACTCACTTCTAAGCCTTGCTTAGCTAATGGGAGCAAGTTTCGGCATGTTTGGTGGCACGCCACCATGATGAGCATGGAAGTCGGTGGTGGTATGTACACTGACTGCTAAGCTTTGTTTACCTAAAGGGAGTGCATTTGGTGGCACACCACAGTGCTGATTGCATCTAAATGCCAATGAAATATTGATTAGTTTTGACCTCTGTTTAACATAAAATAGGGACATTAAATGATGTTAATGATATACTAGGCAGGTGCAATGCATCATAGGTAGCCAATCACACAGTCAGTACCTACAGCAGAGCACTATAAAGTATGCATACACCCTACAATCTGATTGTTCCCATACTCTGTACCATTGGAGTACAGACTTGGGAATTTTAACTTAGAGAATGCTAGGGACTGCTGCAGGTCTGTTACGCCTGTATGTGCTAGATGCAGAAGTCAATGCTGCTGCTGCTAGCAATAGGCCTAGACAATGAAGGAGAAGAGGGTTTAGGCCCAGGGTAACCTTCCAAGAGCTACATGAGCTGGAGATTTTGGAGCATTACAGGGTGGACAGGGGCATACTACAAGAACTCACTGAGCTCTGCCACCCTTAACTCAGACCCAAGAGCCAACAGATGGGAACTCATCTCAGTAGAAAGAAAGGTATGTGTAGCCCTTGGGATACTAGCTACAGGTACTTTCCAAATACCAAATGGGGACATGATGGGGGTCTCACAGGCATCTGGTTCCAGTGTACTCCACCAATTCCTGAATGCCAAACTACCACATGCCAGTGAATACATTTATTTTCCCCTCACACCTGAGGTGAAGGCCAGCAATATGTGACACTTCTACCATGAAGCACACAACCCTGAGGTACTGGGTACCATAGATTGCACACATGCACACATCAAGTCACCACCTGGTGAGGAGGGTAGAATCTACGTCAAGCACAAGGCATAACACTCTATCAACTGCCAGGTCATGTGCAATGCACAGGGGACTATCATGAATGTGTGTGCTGGCAGCCCTGGCAGTTATCATGAATCCCATATCTGGCTTGCATCACAGCTGTACCAGATGTTGCTTTGGGGTCACAACACATGACCATTTACTGGGAGATGCTGGCTACTCATTGGAACCGTGGATGATGACACCCATTAGAAATGCACTCGCAATCCACTGAAGAATGCCATAATGAGGCACACGCACAAACTAGGAACATCATAGAGAGTGTGCTTTGGCTTCTGAAGTCACAGTTTTGGTGCCTTGATATATCTGGCAGAGGTCTGCAGTTCTCTCCAGCCACATGTGCCCATATGTTCACAGTATGTGCCATGTTACACAATATGATCCTGCAGAAGCAGCTGCAGCAGGATCAGCAAAGGGAAGGGATACACAGCCCCCCACCAGTGCCTATGTCACCATAGCTACAGTCACAGGAGGACTCAGAGGAGGATCTCATTGATGATGTCCCTTTAGGCAGATGCAGGTGTACCCAGTAAACCCTAGTTTTGGGTAAGAGACAATGCATAGCACATTCACTGACAACATAGGGCCCTAGGGACTGATACTTTACTCCTACTCACATACATATAGTAAAATTGTTGATGCCAGACAACCCACGCAACATGCACCTATCCATGTAGTGGTTGTGTACTGCTTGCCTCACACAGAGTCAGTATTGAACTACAGCCTGTCAACTGCTGTATTCACAAAGTAAGTCTCTAATCTACACACTACTTATAAGGAGTATGATAATATACTATCATATGTATGTATGGATCTGCTGCATTTATGCAAGGAAAAATAGTGGACTATGTGGACAGAAGTAACATTCACATGGGACTACAGATACCCAATAGTATGTGTTCCCTAATAATCACTAGGCCTCATGGTTGGAATATTCACTATATCAGTCAAGGGAGATGTGGTCACATGATATTTGGATTACTGTCTATCCCAGCAGATGATGTGCTGCTGTCCCCCACCCCCAACATAGCAATGTTCCCATATAACTGTTTTAACAGTAAGCCAGCAATGGTATATCAGTAGATCAGGCAATCTTAGGGCTGTAACATGGAACTTGATCACACATTCTATGTCACATGTAATATAGGAGTAACAATGTACATATTTATGCTGTTGATTGCGTGATGAATGACTCCACTATGTCTGGCAGCCCGTGTGGCTCAGTGGACTAGTGAAGTTAACATGGGTAATGGTGCTGCTGCTTCTAATCTGGAATTAAGCACATATTTTACATATGAGACAATGTTGGTGTTTTCACAGACTGTCAGTCTGTGTGTGTGGTATAACGTTATGAACCTCAGTCACATATTAAGTACAGCAGACATCTGAGGAATGCTATGGACATTTTGAGTGACATGCAGTACTGCAGACACAGGGACAGATGTCAATATCTGTAACATACCTCTCAACTTTTTAGTGCAAGAAATCTGTACAAAGCCTGACAAAATTGGGGGACAAATACCCACAAATAGGGGCATTTGTTAAATACTGCTCTCATAAACATAAACAGTTGCTAAAATAACAGGGTTTGTTTCAATAGACATTTTTCTGAAGGATTTCAAGTCAGACACTGAAATGCATGTCACTATTTAGTGACTTCAATCCTAAGTTCATCCAAGTGATTTGCCAGAAAACCACAAATTTTATGAGGAACAGACCAAAACTATGAGCCAAAGCTCTGAACATTCTGCGAAACTCTGGACAAATGAGAGGTGTAGTTTGTAACAAAAATAATCCCGGATGGGAGTACAGGTAGTTGTGGCCTGAAGTCACTTTATAAGTACTGATAGTCACACTCGACATGCCCAAACACTTTGTATAGATATGTCTATACATACAGATGTATGCGTATACATATCCGTTTGTCACTATCTCTCTCTCACATACATAGTATATCTATTGCCATGTAGTGTCAAAGAGATATATACCGATAAATATAGCCATATATCACATTGATACATAGACTTTCCTCATATATCTACATAACACATATACATATCATAAACACACACAGCTACATTTACATATACATCCCTGTTAATTACATAAATATGAGTGTAGATATCTGCATTGTCCTACAAACCCAAATAATGGTGGGTAAATCTACACCATCACACATTCATACTGTTGCTCTAAGGATCCATAGTAAGGGCACAGCAGTACATAATCCAGTTACCTACAGACCCCTGTGCCTGCTGTAGGTCACCAAATAAGGAGATGCAGGTAAGCAGGTGGCGTAATGTATAATGTTGTCAACGCATATATTGACAGGGCACATTGTTCCTGCCTACAGGTTTGCCTATCTAACTGCAAGAAGCCACATATAGCTATACTGGTAAATGTACATATATAGCTATGATAATAACAGTTATCCCACTGCTAGGATACTAGATGCAGATAACAGTGTGAAGCAATATCAGTCTACAGACCACAGGTGCTGTTCAACACAAGCCTAGTTTGTGCAATGCACAAGTATTGTGCCTGCAATAACATATACAACAGATTCAGCCCGTGGTGCATGCAACAAGTACTGTTATCTATAGTAAATAAGACTAGATAGGAAGGGATTCTAATCACACTCCAGGCTACTTGGGGTGTGTGTGTGTTTGTGTGTGTATGTATACACCCCTGCAAAACAATTGCCATGCCCTTATGGGCTATACACCTGCAATGATTATACACTTTTTCTCCCTGTAACTTGCTGCTGGCTTCCAGACTGCCCTCTTCTACAAGGCCTGATGATCTCATCCGCCTTAAGACTAACAGCTGACAGTGTAATATCAAGATTTAAGCTGTGGTGCATGCAATGAATACCGTGATCTATAGAGTGTAAGACTAGATAGGTAGGAGTTCTAATCTCAGCCCAGGCTACTTGGTGCACATACGCCTGAATGGCATAAATATGACCATCTTGGTAACATAGAAATAGATAGGGTTTTGCAGTATTTTATTTGTAGAGTGTGATGTCATCCCCAAAGGACTGATGACAACAAGGCCTGCTGATGTCAGCAAGCATAATATGTCCTGAACTGATAGTATTAGCAGACATGAGGTGTGTTATGTGCATCACGTATTGTGATCTGTAGTGTGTACCATTACATAGGTAAGTATTCTCATCTACATACAGCCAGTTTGCACTATGTGTGTTTTTTGGCATGTCCTGTATGTAGTGATTGGAAGTGGTGCTAGCCTCACTGTAGCCATGATTGTGTGAGCCTGTTAGAGCATTTTACATCATGCTCTGGAACCATAGGACATTTGAACCTCACTGGCATAATGGCCATACAGCCCTCAAAATCTTAGACATCTTTATACCCATAGCTACAGGATCAGCACATATTGCCACAGTTGAAGAGACAAATCTCTCCCACACGCATGCAGTACCAATATCACAAACAAAGTTAATGTTCTTACAGTGGGTAATCCATCAACTATGCCTCCTACAGATAGGCAGCATATGCAATAAAACAGGTCACACATTGCCCCATATGCAAGGCACAGATAACCTCTGCGTAGTCTATATGCCACAGGTGACAATGACATTCACTGCAACTATTCCCATTGAAAACTTACTAGAAATGTGAAGTGACCTTGTAAAGGACCATTCTGTTGTGTGTAACTGCCAGTACTGCTTAGAAAGGTACATCACCAAATGGCCATTGCACTCAGATATATCGGCATGCTGAGGGAATAGTTCTTGGAGGTTATGAGCATGTCACTTATAGGTGACTGTGGCCTCAGCTATGCCATATGAATCCTGACATACCATTATAGTGACAGGGTGATCTGGGGCACATTAGGCATAAATCTGTGTGTCCAGGTCTGTGTACCCAGTTCATTTACCCCTGAGTATGTACATCACATGTTGCGACTGATGTGCTACTTACCAGGTACATAGGTCTAACTGATGGAACTGATACTACATATATATTTTCATGTAGTTTATGGCCATTACTATGTCAACAGGCATATGTTTGCAATACCCTCTTGCAGGATAGTGACACTCCACAGAGACACTATGAGTGCAAACAATTTGCAGGCATCAGCCAGCGTTGTTAGCTACAGTCAATCAGTAGTCATGTGTATTGTAGTTGAATGGATTCCAAGCAGTAGATGACTCAAGACTGTGCACTGTTGAGCACTGCTGCTGACAGATCACTTATTGGAGGTGGATGTCCCTATGTTGCGCATGTGTGCCAGCAATAGACCACTTAGTGACCTCTACAATGATAGTATCATGGATGCCTAAGTAGGTGCTTGTAAATGTTGCCTGAGAGAGGGATATAGTCTGATGGCTTGGCTGAGTCCAGGGGGTTGTATGCCCTGATGTACCCTCACCCAGGTCTATAGTGACTGTCTCGAAAAAGTCCACTACATGTGACAGTCATGCGTTCCTTGTCACACATCCAAACTGTGTACAATCAACTGTGAGTAGAACACATATATCTGTACTAATCAGCTCCATAATGATCACCCATACAACCATACAGATATGGATACTCAAAGAGGTGTATAATTATGTTAGTCCATGGATGCATCACCTGTATGCAAAGGTATAACAGTTGCCATTGTCCACTCAGCTGGTGTGCAGCCAGTAGTGTCAGTATGATTGCAAGGGTATCCCAAAGGTATTAGTAATCCTTGTCAGATCACATGCGGGATGCAGCTTGGAATGTTAGCGTGTGCAATAGATGCTGTGTATCTTCCAATGAGAGTCCAGTTATGAACTACTCTGTAAATACAGAAGTTATGAGACAGGTTGTAGGAATGTCATGTGTCAACTTGGTGGGGACAAGGGAGTGTAATTGATGCAGACATTGTGGGTATACAGGTTAGGTATGAATCCAGACCCATCATATGTGGCATCATGACATATGAAGTCACCGACAATTTGGGCCTGTCCTTTGAGGTGACAAATGTAACTACACTGTGCATTGTGGATCTACTTTGCATGGGTGTCTACTTTTGTCATTTACTGTATCTACTCAACATCATAACAACACTATATGCTTCTTTTAGCTGAGAAGGTAGTGCCTCTATGTTGGGGGGGCACCTTCATCCCAACTGTCACACAGCACTGTTCACCTGTTATTGTAGAACCTGTTAATGGCGGTTGTCCACCAGCCAGATTTGCTGAGCCACGATGAGCCTGTCTCCCACCTGTCATGTACAGCTGAGTTCATGCCATTGTATTGCTGCTTGCATAATGCATGGGTTTAGAGCTCTGCATACTTGCCTCTCCCGTCTGAAGGGGGAGGTACAGTCTCACTATGTCATCCATCCCACAGGAGGTAATCAATGGCTGTCTTAAAATATGTATATGTCTTTATTGTCCGGGGTAGATGCTCTAAGTTGACTGATCTGTGTCCAGATCCCACCAGGGAGGACCTCACATTGGGGGGGCTGCACTGGTCACCAATATTGGTAGAAACATGATGTACTATGTTGGTTCCCATGTGGGGATGTCACGCCACTGCTGCAGGGTATTGTAGGTAAGGACCTGGACCATCCTTTGAGCAAGTGAGCTGCACAGGACTAAGCAACACAGTGTGTACATATTACACTTCCCTAACCTGTTTGTCTGTGCTCTGTACAGACACCTTGCATGAATCTCTTCCTGCAACATGCTGGAAGTAACTGCAACACTTACTTACATGGAGGACAACTAGCAGGTAGTGCCAAGCAGTGACCCCA
This sequence comes from Protopterus annectens, assembly GCF_019279795.1. Lineage (NCBI taxonomy): Eukaryota > Metazoa > Chordata > Ceratodontiformes > Protopteridae > Protopterus > Protopterus annectens. Next base: position 327,959,333 of record NC_056725.1, read on the forward strand.
GAGCTCTGAGTCATGTCACCTGAAATGTCATAATAGGAGTTATCATAGATATAAGCACTGACACTATCATACACCTAGTGGCACTGGACCAAACACTGTTACTTTTGCTCAAGGCCAGATCATGCCTACTGGCTGCAACCGGTGGAACCCATTGACTGTTACACTATGTAGTAGATGTTAGACATATGACTCACTCCACCAACCAAGGCCTGACAAGGTGTATGACAATTTTAGCCAGTGGGCCTTGCTGGAAACTGTGTACATCATATACAGTGTGTTATATCAGCTGATGGATAGGCAAGTCTCTGACAGTCATACTTTGGGAAGATAGCAGTGGGAGACCTGAGCTGCAATGATGCCAGTCACCAGTGGGGTTCACCATCCTCCATATTTGACATACCCCATTTACCTATTTCCTCTCTGCAGTCACAGCCACTGTCAGTGACCACTGACTGAGTATATTAGCAAGTGATTGCAAATTGGGAGCTGTCACAGACTCCCACACAGAACCAACAGTTATCCAGGATGGCCTAAGACACAGTCAGTTGTACCTTGAGCCACTACCAAAGACTGCCAAAAACTGGACAATACTATCCTGTGGGATATCTTCCATCCTTGCAAAATATTGTAGTGTCTGCACACCGCACACAGTTGAACCATTACACATAGAGTTACAGACACAGAGAGTAATGTACCCTTTGACTCTCACTGGTTGGTAAGATGTGGGGATGTATTCACTGTTGTACACCCTGCACTGTCAGGTTTGGGATGTAAATCCCAGACTGTTACTGCTATACTGAATGTGGCAGTCATCACAGCTGTCATTGTGTGCAAAGGCACCCTTGCTATATCACTACACAGGCATATTTTACAACTGAAGCAGCTGCACAGGTTCTATGGTACAACAACACAGAGCAAAGATAACATGTCCTGTGGAGTTTGTGTCACAACCGTACATGTGTAGTCTGTCCCCAAATGTTTTGGAGGGTATGTGTCTGTCCCCATACAGCAAGGTGTCAGATCTCACTGTGTACAACCACATATCCATGACAGGACTAACACATGTCTCACCTGTTCTATATGCCTACAGCATAACTGTGAGATACATAGTACATGCTGGAAAGACAGGTATGTAACACAGACAGCATGCCCTGCATAATACAGGCCACCCCCATGAATGTGAAGCACACATCAGCTGTGACACAGCATGTGCAGGTTGCAAAATGGGATGCAGAACACAACAATCATAACGGGGGTTGGACAACTGTCTGTACTGGACACATTATATTTGTAGATGGGTCATCTTCGTCATCACAGTTTGTAGATGCATGAGTTAACAAAATCCTGGTGACACTTGCCAAGGGTAGCAGACCTGTTCACAGATTAGGGATGTGTGAGTATGCTGAATGCTGCCATTGTCCTTGCTAGCCTGTTATACACATAGGAACCTATGTAGCCATGCACTTGAAGTGCTGTACCTTGCTGAAGACATATTTGTGCTGTGCTGACATGCCATACTGTGCTGCTTTATTGCCACTGCATATCCATAAGTTACCCCAAAAGACTCCTGAAACAGAAGCAGAAACAGGTCCATGACACAGCAATCATCATGTAACTATACAGCTATTACAGCATCATACAACATAAGGTACAGAAAAGCATGTGGCATACTCATGACAAATGCCAGCATACAGTATCTGTCATTAACCTCTACAAGTGGCATGGCAAAACAACACTGCACCACAAGTACATGTTAACTAATATAGTCACCCTGTGCATCAGACATATAGCTTCATTTCTCTGCATTGATGGTGAGAATGACATGGATGTGACACAGGTATCATCACTTGCACAGGGTGTTGTGTGGGGTTGCATGAGTCTTAGACTGACCCAAACAGTTGACAGCATGTGTGTAAGTCAGGAAGGGAAGCAGGTAAGATGGACCATGGAAAGACGCTGTGTGTGTCTGTAGGGGACCTGCATTTGACAGTGGTGTGTGAGTGTGTGCATGTGCACAGTCAAGCTCAGTGCTAGTCCTACATGTGTGTATGTTAGACATCTTTGGACCGTACATGATAGAGTTGACAGTTCACCGTCACTAGCTCCAAACACAGGAACTGTCTCTGCCAGGAATTGCACTGGCACCTCCAAGGCCAAGTTCAGAAGAGGTGCTAGTACCTGATGATGTCTGCTGTCTGCTGGGACCATGTCCCCCACAGGAATGCCCAGGACCATGAGCCCTTGGGCTGCCATGTCATGCTGTGGAAAGCACACTCCCCTCTGTGCTGCTGGATGTACTGCCACTACGGGAGCATGATTGTGCATGGCCACGTGGACTCTCAACAGATGGGATTGCTGACCTATGTCTATGAGTCTGATGCTCAACTCCAACCACATGTTTCAGCACAGACAATGTGCGGTCCAAGACAGACACTGTCTCAGCCCAGCTTCTGTTCACTGCATCAGTCAACCAATCCAGGGTACCCCAATGCGGTGGAGGCAGTCACAGATTTCAGACTGTGCTGCATCCATAACCCAACACATACATCTCGTGTTCCATTCAGAATGTGCCTGTGCCTCTATGATGGCCAAAAACATGCACCAAGTGACCCATGATGTGACACCTACAACAGGTGGTGGATGGACAGCAGGCCTCCTACAAGCACCCCTGTCAATCTGCCTGTGTGGGACCTCACCAGCTCTCTGACTATGGCCACTGTCTACACTCACTGGAGCCATAGCTGCCACACTTGCCTGTTCAATGTCCCCATCCTCTGACTGTCCAGTATCTGTGTCCTCCAGGGACTTGGCATGTGTGGACATACTGACTCTGTGCAGTGACACTGGAGGCAGAAGTAGGATGTCTACCTCTGAGACAGATTCATCCTCCAACACTCCTACCTGTGCCTCACTATGGCCACCAACATCAGAGTCCGAAGAGACATGGACATCAGGTTGTGTAGTTGACAGAAACCAACCACCCCAGTCACCTGTGATAAGAAAGAAAAAAGCAGTACTTGAATAGCTGCACTGCTGTGTATGAAAAATTTATTTATTTATTTTTTTTATTTTTTATTTAACATTTGTTAACCGGGAAAGTCTGACTAGATTCCACAGATCCTGTTTTCAGCGGAGGCCTGGGGAGAAATGCTCCAGAAGCATGTCTTTAGAAAAAATCCACCAATATTCAAAATAACAAAGACCCACAACTGGATTTGCAGTCAAATTTTTCCTCTCCACTTTCGTCCAAAGTAGACTTCCTCAAAACAAAATACACATTCAATTCAATACCTTTATAACAATCACTTCAAGTAAATCAAGTAAAACACGACCAGTGCACTTTACCTTTAATTAAGTAATATGACACTATACTTGATAAAGCAACACATAAAAACCCAGTACAGCATTCTTAACAAATATATTGAAATACACGTTTCACTGGCTAATTTCATGTTCTTTCAACCTTTTATGTTTTAAAAGGCATTTTAGAGTAAATGCCTCATTTAAACCAGAAGGCTTATCTTTTCTTAACTGTCACTGCCAAAGTGTTTCTATTTGTTCAAGTACTCTCCTGTGATTATCTCTTCTAAGATTCTTTTGTACCTGTCCCATAATGGAAAATAAAAACATTCTACCCTGTTTACACACAACATTATGTTTAAATAGGACATTATTTTGGCCCTTAAATTTAATAGAATATAAATATTCCTTAACAAAACAGTGTCAGCAGAGCTACGGCCTTGGACAATACCTGACAGACCTATGAAAGTTGAGGGTGAGGTAATGTCAGTACCTATGCATGTTGCAGCACGACAAGGTAATACATGTCTATATCTCACATGTACAGAACCTACTCTGTTACTTGTTGTATTGGTCACATTCTGAGTATGAGAGTACAATTGAGATAAAACCCTCCCCCCAAAGAACACAGACCTGACACCCACGTAAAGTATGTACAGCCTGACACACTGACTGTTACAGTATTACAGTGTTAATCACAGTAAGCCTACCTGCATGCTCCTTTGCTGTGGAAACTGTGGCACCCATCTCCACAATGTATGGTGTAATGGATAACTCAGAAATGTTGTGTGTGCCTAGGTTCACCAGGAATTCCTCAGTAGCTGTGAGTGGTTGTTTTACTGCAGGCCCTCCAGTAGTGACAACATGATCCCTGGCTATATCTTCCCTTTATCATGCAGCATTGATAATATCCATTGCATGGTGTTGAACCTGCTGATATGTCCTGTCCTGATGGCCCATGCCATTCACATCATGGACAAGGTCTGCCCACAATGCAGCCTGCTGTTTCTTGTTTTGCCTCCCCCGGACAGTAGGATGTGATGATGTTGCCTTAGTCCTTGCAGTATAATTTCATTTTCTGCATTAGAGAAGGGTGCATGGTATCTATGATACATGATTCTGAAAAGACAACAAAAGTAGAACACATTACAGGGTCACATACATGGAAGTACACTATGTAGAGATACAGCAAGGACAAAATGGCTGGTGATATCCACTGCTTGCTCACACATGTCATACTCCACAGTGTTCAAACATACTAAGTGTGTGGATACAACTGAGATAGTAGCAATAGTCAGGTATTCCTGTGTGTGTGCTATGACAGATACTGATGTATGATCATACACCCAACACTTGGGTCTACTGTGGTGTGTCTCCTACAGGCAACCCCCCAATAATACATCATAGGAACAGTGCCACACAATTAGTAGTGTGCTATTACAACCACTATAAAGGGACAGCCCAATGAGACCAGTGTGCCACAATGACAACAGACAATGCACCCTTGATGTATAGTACATCCTGTGTAGGTGTAAGACAGCAGAAGATCAATGACATGTCAATATCAGAGGCCTACAACAGGCTTAATGCTGTATTCCATATTCCCTGTACGTCTGTTCACCCATCTGCATCCTGCAGTACACAAAACCAGGTACATACTTGATGGAGTGCAGTACTCCTCTGTTAATATGAGGTGATAATAAAGTTTTCACAAAGGCATGCCAGTGTGAGGAAAGTCTCATACAGACTGGCTCCTCATAGCCAGATGCTTGCCTTTAAAACATGCTTCTTATCTACAGGTGATTGCCTCTAAACCAGTCTGTGGGTCTAAAATGCTAATTGCAGATAACACAGCTGTTTTTCACTATCATCAGCCAATGGCATGCAACTACTGTACAATATATAAGGCCTTCATGTAGATTTGGGCCCCTTTCTGATATGTTGTGCTGGACATTACTGTGGTGAGGATACTACATTGTCACAGAGGGTAGGTCTGTATCAGAAACCTTACCATGAGATGTGTATGCTACAGGCTGCAATTGCTGCTGCTGGCAGTAGACATTTTGGAAGGCAACAACCTATAGGAGTAACTGTGGGAACTATGTCAGCCTTGTTGTAAAGGCAAACCCACAGTGAGGCTGTCCTTTCTACTCTAGTTAAGGCATGTGTTTAAGGTAATTATGTTAGGCAATGGTATCACAAACGGAATACTAGGCAATATGTTTGGTGTGTCCTTGGGTAAGACAGGGTATAAATATAAGAATATTTCCACCATTTGGGCAACTGCCAGGCCATGTATTACAGTCTGGTAGTAATCTGCAGCATGAATGAGGGAAGGCCTTGTTACAAGCAGGGTCTTCCAATGTTTCTATTAACTGTACAGCTGTGATAATCTGCACAGTGACTTTGGAAGGATAGTGCTGTGCACTGTGATATTAGTGGCCCTCATTTGCAGTACCTGCATTGACATTCTGTGTGAATGCAAATTAATGCATGATGTGGCACTTTATGCACATATAGTTTTGCTATAGGGATATGTGAAGTGTGTTCCTATCTGAAAGCCTGTGACCTCCACCAGTGAAAAGCAGACCTGTTATTTGAAATGCATTGTGTGGATAAAGAATGCATGTCTCAGTCATTATTTGCTGCCTTCATAATAATGTAAATTCACTTCTACACACCACTGGATTTTAACCCAGGATTCTGAGTAGTAAAATGTACCATTTGCAAGGCAATTAACAGACTGAGCTACTACGTCATTGCTGCAGCAGGTGTAATTTCAAGATATATATGCACAAATACAGACTGTGACATGCATTTACTATATCTATCAGTATGTGCATGGCTTTATATGGATGCATATGTGTACCAGGGTCCCAGTTGAACATGTATTTTGCTATTAATGTCTTAGCAGGTGTCCTTCTACATGTTACTGCTGAAGGGCACATTTACCTGCTATCACAGGCCTCACTTACATCCATTATTATATCTTTGGCTTTCTAGTGGTTTACTATTGTACCAGAGTCCAAGGTGCACTCCCATTTTTACTCTTTTTAATTTACTTACATTTTAATTGTTTGCATGATGGGGTGTGGCACACATCTCCGCTGAAACATACTTAATGACCGTAACTGGCAATTGCTATGTTTTCTTTAAAACACCTGTTTTAAGTAAGAGTTGTGTGACATGGCAGGTTAATGCAGTGGTCTGCAGGTGCGATGGTCTTGGGTTCTAAATACGGGCCAGGTGTTCATTTTGTTAAGGTGTATTACAAATTTAAAAACACATATGGTCAATATATCTCTTTTTAGCTGAGTTTAATGAAGCTGCATGACATGGCATGCCATGCAGCAACACAGTAAAAAAAAATAAAGAAAGGAAAAATGGCGAGATAGGAAAGTGGGGAAATGGGGTGCAAGCAGGGGGAGAAACATAGTCAAAGGCAGGTAGGGATGTGCAGGAAGTATGTAGGAAAGAGCCATAGCTATCCATTCCTTGTACATCCACAACTATGTACTTTGACAGAATTTGTACATGACTTTGAACTCTCATCTCCAGAGAGAGGGGTGAGGACAACATAACTGCATTGTCAAAATTGTACCAAGTAATTTGACCAAATTATGTGTGTCCAGTGTACACCTGTGCAAAATGGAGAGCTATGTATGGGACAATATTTTTTTGGGGACAGGTGCCCATTTTGTTTTAAGGTGAGAGTGAAATACTAAGCAAGTGACATAGATACATGTGGGGGACATAAGCTGAGTAGGTAAGGATGCATTTGCAGACAGACAAGACAGTAGATCACAGGAGTGGTGTGTGACGCATGAGGGGATGAACACCTTGGATAGGGAAGGTTTGTGGAATCCAAGTCCCATGTGCCTCCAGACACCAGCAACATGACTCACATTCCCACCCATGGGACTGTCGGCATTGCTCTTTCATTGTCCCGAGGGTGGCAGTACTGGAGGCTGGCCACCAGAGTGAGACTGCCCCACCAAGTCGGCCAGCATACCCTTAATCCTGTACAGGTGGTGGTAAAACCTGTGGTAGAAGATTCTGAAGACAAAGACCAGAAGCTCATCCCAGGTGACAACAGCCCCTCCAACAATGCTCCCAGAGGGGGTCTGGGCCCCATCTCGTGGGGCAGTATTAACCAATGCTGTAGGTAGTGCAGGGTCAGCAGATGCGGCACCACCGGTCTGGGTCCCAGACTTGCTAGGACCCAGTGCCACAGCCAGTTGAGGCAAGGTAGGTGGGTCAGCTGGAACCAGCCTACCTTGACGTGCTGTGGTGAATGAGGCATAGCAATATGTTAAGGTTAGTAATAGCCAAACCATCACTAGTATTAACAGAATGGAACATTATTTTCATTCCTCCACATACATTTTAATGTATAGTATGTGTAACACAACAGTAAATAACATAACAGTCAGTATGGTAACATCATGCAAGTAAAAAGTAAACCATAAGGGCAACAAAATAGTTTAACAAAATATGTTAGTAGTGAATCATAATAACACATAACAATATTGCATCACATTTTGCAAAAAATATAGTTAAATAACATATGTTAATATTAAATCATGATAATAAATAACAATAATAAATGCATGAAGATAAGGGGTGGGGAGAGAGAGAGAGAAACAATCCATTACTGACAATGCAGACTATATCCCTGATAACACTGTTACTAAATACTCTACAGGCATGTAATGTCAGTTCTGAGTACAGTGTCTACAGTTCTGCTATAGCTGATGCATCATGTACATATCTCTCAAGCTGTTAACATGGGTCAGTATGAGCCAAGCAATAACAAATTCAGGAACACAACTATGCAGAACACTTTCACATAATGTGGACTTCGTAACTACGAAGGTATTCTTTAAGCAGATTTGTTAATGCATTGCATTCCAAGTAATCATTTTTCTGTTAATCCTGTGACAGATGCATTAGGCAGTTTTAATTACATTACATGAAATTGCGACACTTGAGAGGCATGGTTGTGTACAGTACATAATCTAGACATCAACCATGCCTTAGTTGGCAGGCATGGGAATATAACCCAATAGCTGTGACTGCAGGGGAGATCTGCACAACATTTAACTTTATTGGTATTGCTGATAACTGCCTGTGAAATGTTAGCACAATCATATCTGCTCATAGCATGGGCTACCTCAACCATATACCATATACCATTGATTCCTGGAGTTGGAGAAAAAGAGAGCATTTTGTGACTGAATTTGTTTTACATTCTAGAACTATTACAGTGCTATACTTGACTGCAGTGACAGTAGAACACACATGCATGGCATACATCTGTACTGCATTTATTGAAACAAATCTGTTTAGGAATCAACTATGCTGCTTAACACTTTATTGGTATTGCTGATAAGTGACTGTGAAATGTAACCACAGTCATATCTAATCATAACATGGGCTACCTCACCCATATACATTTTGTTCCTGGACTGGGAGATAAAGACAGCATTATATGACTGAATTCATTTTGCATTCCAAAACTAATACAGTGGTATACTTTACTGTCACTGCAGTCAAGTATATCACTGTAGTATACTACTACAGTGGTATACTTGACTGCAGTGACAGTAGAACACACATGCATGGAATGGGTCTAGGACTATTCACTGAAAGCACATTTCACTAAAAGTCAAATGACTGTGCACAAATCACTGAAAGCTTAATTCCCTGAAAACACAATTCACTGAAAAGTTATATATGGCTTTTTCCCCACTGTATTGCGACCTTGGAGTTAGTATATATAGTAAGGGAGGTGTAGGTGGCTTGGCCCACCACATCTTTTTGATATATATTATGTTCAGAAAAAAGTAATTTATTGGAATTGCAAGTATCCTTGTATATACTTCCTCCCACTCCCCCTTACTGTATATACTAACTCCAGGGTCGCACTACAGTGGGGAAAAAGCCATATATAACTTTCAGTGAAATGTGCTTCAGTGAATTTTGTTTTCAGTGAATTGAGCTCTCAGTGAATTGTGCACAGTCAAATGTGTTTCAGTGAAATGTGTTTTCAGTGAATAGTCCTAGACCTGCATGGAATATGGTCATAATGTATTTATTAAAACAGATTTCTGTAGAACTTAACAATGTTGCTTAACAATTTATTGGTATTGCTGATAAATGTATGTGAAGTCCACACAATATCTGCCCATAGACTAGGCTACCTCAGCCATATACCTTTATTACTTGTAGTGGGACATACTGAGAGCATTATGTGACCAATATTGGCCTAGAGAGAGCCTTGGACCATACTATGAGTTAAACAATACAGTTCATAGGCCATTACTTTTGCATTCAACAGCTATTACAGTGTTACACATGACTGCAACAACCTTACCATAGACAAGTAATGCATACAGCTCTCCTGCAATGGTTATGACAACACAGTTCTGCTGTACACCATTTTGTTTACCTATATTGGATTGTTTACTGTTAATTGCAATACAGTTGTTATTCTTCATTAATTGTACAACAGCACTAATTGCCCATTTATTGCACTACAGTTATACTTGCCCATTTATTGCACTACAGTTTTTATGGTGTATACTTTATTGCATAAATGTTTTACTCTTTCTTGCTTATTGCACTACAGTTAGCATAAAGAACACTCACAGCAAAACCTGGCCAGGTGCCCAGCAAATAATGGAAAAAAAGAGAAAAAAATGAAAATAAAATATTACACATTTGACCCAATTCACAGCATTTCAACAGTAGTGGGGAGCAGTACAGGCAATCCACAGCCATGGATAGCCTCTACACTTCTCCGTACACTGAATCAATAGCCCTGTTCCTATGCTCTGCCTGTACAGCACACCATCATTAATATGCATGGCTCACTGCCATGGGTAAACTGTGGTTAAGTACATGGATACATTAAATGTAGGCTCTACACGGAGCCTACACAGATTTCATTAAATCCTCAGGACTGACTAACTATGCCTTTATTTCAACTAACTGTAAACCAGGCAAGCATTTTTTTGCCTTAATCCCTATCACTGAGCTTCTTTCCAGAGATATCCACACATATCCTAGCCCCAGTACACTTCCCTACTGCCCTATAATTTTTCTTGTGGGTTATCTAAAAATAGATAGCATTTAAAATAATTGAGCAGCATTGGAAAAACTGGATACTCAGTCTAACTCCCAAATCATTGCAGTTTTCAAGTCTTGGCTTGATGAAAGATAATGGATCTCACCATTCTCTGTCCTCAAACTGCCTCTTTCTCAGACAGCAGACCCAGCCACCAGGCAGAAGGGCAATATACTAACTCTACTAAAAAAATTACATCAATCTCTCTTTTCTAGGTATTAGCTAAATAATTCCCCAAATGTTTCATATCCAATCTGTACATTTATACAACTCTGCTTAAGAGTTTATACCAAGTGTTACATAGATTCAGCATCATTCCTTGATTACTATTTTAGAGTCAACATTATAAAATGATATCACTTACTATCAAAAACAAATTAATAATCATTTTCCAGTGGTATTAACATCAGCTAGAATTCCAATGATAAAGGCAAGCTACAAATATTGTTCAGCTCATATACCATTAATCCCAAATGATCAAGCAGAGGACAAGGTTTAAATCTGCTACTGAAATCTATTCCAGTATAGATGTCATTATCAACAATCTTTCCAAAAAAAAAAATTACACCATTTCTGATACATAAATTAAAAGAATACTTGTCCTTTGGATGAAATGTTAAATCAAGGCCATATCTGCCTGCGTTGGTTGTAGCTCAGGGCGAAAGAAGGCAGTGGACTTTAGATGGCTTTTGTTTTCAATTAGGTCAACTTGGTCCACATATTAAGCATTGTAAAAGTGAGAGTTGCTTGTTTGTAGTTGACCATCTCAAGCTGGAAGGAAAAGGACTGTACTCATCGATAGACTGGATGAGGACTACATACTCAATGAAGGATGACAACATTTTTAATTTCTAATGTGTAGGTGACATTTTATTTATGGCTATAGCTAATACATTTATATATTTAAAATGCATTTAAATATGCACTGTGTAGGGTTGCTGCTGAGTGTCAGAACAAACGAGCTACTGAGTTTTATATTTAATATGTATTGTTGCTGGAGCATTATAGTTAATATAGAATGTATTTATGTCACATAAATTAATCTTCACTGTTTTTTTTTCTACCTTGCTTGCCTTATCTGCCCTTTGTTCCTATACATAGTGCCTCAGGTCTAAACATACTCTGATTTATTTCTGTGACATTGCATTTCTAAGGATTCCACCAGCACTGAAAGCAAAGGAGTCAACTGCCTTTATTTTTTTCTCTCTGCCATTTGCAGTTGGGGGGGGGGGGTGTTGGGGGGTATTTTTTGTGGGATAGCATGTATTACTTGAATCTTTTACACTTTTCTGAACATATGACTAATCCCATATTTTGAGCATGCAGGTGTTTGTATATATGTACAGCCATTTAAAAAAACTGCTCTAAAATGATGCCCTATCTCTATGTAAATTAATTGGTCCATTAATGTGCTTATTTAAATATGCATATCTTATGTTAATTAGACGTCCTTGATTGTTCCTGATTTAAGGTCCATTGTCCCTGATTCTCTCACCTGGAGGTTGAGCAGTATGTATGCTCCATCATGATCACTAATATAAGGAATGATGTATCCTTATTGAGAATAACTCATGGTGCTATAAATAATGCTGTCTCCCCAACTATCCCATTGTATAAAATGCTTGATTTCCCCACATTTTATTTAAAAACGCTAAGTCCTAAGAGAACAGTAGAACACCTTAAAGCAGCATAATGCAATTGTAACCATATCATTCACTATTTACATCCAAAGTTCCTGAACAGTTACACTACAATGTACAATAGTCCCACCCAGCCCAAGTTTCAGATATGCAGTCATTAAACCTCTGCTTAATGTTCATCATCCTAATACTTTTTATAGACTCATTCAGAATCTAAATCAACTCACAAAAATAATAGAAAAACAGCCAAAAGTATAGATGGTTCACCCAATGCTCATTGTAAGTTATCATCTTATTACAGTTAGACCTATGCCTCTTCCTCAGCCTTTTCATTGAAGAAAAAAATGGATATTCCTTCTACTGGCACAACAAACATGTGGGGCATGACATACCCCCTATTCATCCTGCCGCAATCATACAGGTACTATTTCTGTGCCCTACCCCCAACCCTCTTTCAAAATATTTTAGTAAAAAACATCTTCTTTTAAACTGTAGTAAACCACTTGCTAAAATGTAGGAAGCAGTTGCCACAGTTTAGACCACACAAACAGTGCTATAGCACTCAGGTTTGACCACGAATGCAATACTGGCTTTTAAAAGTCGATATTGCATTAAAGAGAGATAAGGAACTGTTGAACCCCCCCCCAACACTCTGCACATGGGGCAGTTGCCCCTTTAGCCCCACCCTAGCTACATTACTGAAAACAGCATTATGAGCAACTTCTTGAATATATAGAAAATATATAGAAAATATAACATTCTTTTAGGCAGTTAAAATAGTTTCCATCCCGTATTCAGTATAGTGGCAACCATGTTTACACACGACTCCTTAATTTGCAATGACATAGAAAAAGAGCTACTAAGGAACACATTTCCTTGATCTAAATAGGGAATTCAAATAGTTAACCATACTTTACTATTAGAGAGGATAACTATGGTGTCTCTATATTCTCTATAAAAGTTATTACATAGTTCAGTATGCATATTTAACAGGTCATTTCCTATTGCTGGACAAAATTCTGAAAGTTGAGTACTCACAAGTGGGGGCCTTTAGGTTCTCCTCTAGATCCTTTACTGTTTTCTCTATACATAAGCTGTCTCCCTTGGAACTTGCCTAATGAAAACATCACAGTCTATGCAGAAGGCATTGTAGTTATTTCAGATCATAAATCATTCCAGGATCAAAATACACCATTATAAAATAATTTCTACTTAATTTGCAACTGCATTGCTAATAACAAACTATTAATAACACAAAATCTGCAGTCATGATTTTTTGTTCATCAAAGGAGTTAGATAAAATTCCAACACCCTTCATTACCAACCTTGTATGAGCCTCAGTCAACCTTATAAGACAAAAAGATATCTAATGGTTCTTCAAAATTATACCCTGTCCTTTTACATGCATGTTGAACAAGTTACTTCTAAAGTATCTCAGTTACCTAAGACAGCAAACAGTGTTTCACAGCTTCTGTCTACTAGCACATGTTGTACTTATTACCATAAGTGCCCTGCCACTTATAGCCCTACAAACTACTGAAAACAAAATATGCAGGTTAATTCACATTGCCAGTGCTTTAGAAAATCATGTAAAAAAGCTACTAGCTACCTATCTATGCAAAACAATATTCTTGCTCAGTACAATTCCTTGTAAACTATTTAATGACAGATGCTGCCCACCTCTGGCAAAAACTATTTTAGGTTCATAGGTTCATAGGTAGGTACTAGGCTATCTGCCCGAGGGCATTTATAAGCCTAGCCAGAGTGTGTCGGCTTTCGCCGCCCCATTGATTAATTAACTGAGCCTCTGTCAAGCAGATCCAATGAAGTGATCCCAGGGGTGTATTTTCTGTTACCCATCATCTTGTCAAGGTTTCTCTTTAAGAGTGTTAGTAAGGGGCTCTACATAATGTAGATAGGAATTTTGTTCCAAAGCATGGGGAGTCTCTGTGACAGGAGTCTATCCCTCCAGCATGTTCTATTTATTGTTGTGGCGAGGTTTAGCTCACTAGAGCGCATGACTCGCAGTGACTTGGATTTCTTTAAGGTGAGCATGTCCATCAATTCTGAGTTGGACATGGCTTTGTAAGTCAGGGAGAGATCATCTCTGAGCAAGTGATATGCCACTGAGTACAGCTGGAGTTTTTTTCAGTCGGTCTGCATAGCATATATGTTTGAGGCCAGTAATCCTCTTGGTGAGGTACTTTTGTGGTCTTTCCAGCTGTTGGAAGTGTCTTGTGAGATACATCCCAAATGTGGCATTGTACTCTATGATGGGTCTGATGAGTGATGAGTAGAGGGGCACTATAACCTCTTTATTTCTAGATATGAACCCTTTAGTAATTAGATGTGCCACATAGAAGGATTTCCTAACTACTTTGGCAATATGATTGTCAAAGGAGAGATTACTATATACCTGGGTCCCCAGATCTCTTATTACCTCTTCTGTATTAAGGGGGCTGCCACCTATGTGATAATTCATGGGTGTTTTGTTTTTCCCAAATGGGATGACTATGCATTTTTTGGCAGTTAACTTGAGGCCATGACTTTGACACCAGGTGTCCGTCTCAGTAAGGCCTTTTTGGAGGATGTCCGTGTCAGCCGGTAAGTCAAGTATGGCTCCCAGTTTGCAGTCATCGGCGAACTTGGTTAGCCATAGTCCTGCTGTGTTTGCCTGTACTTCTGAGAAGTATATGCCAAACAGTAGGGGTTCCAGGACCGAGCCTTGTGGGACACCACTTGTGACTGGCTTTGAGTCAGACATGGAGCCTGCTATTCTTACCGCATGAGTTCTGTCTGTAAGCCAGTTGGCAACTCATCTTGTGATGTAGGGGTTTATGTTCAGGCTGGTGAGTTTTTCTATAATACCTGAGTGAGGAATGGTGTCGAATGCCTTGGTGAGGTAAAGGTAGGCAGTGTGAACCACCTTTCCCTCCTCTATGGTCTTGGTGACTGTCTCAAAGAAGTCAACCAGGTTTAGTAGGCATGATCTGCCCTTAACAAAGCCGAACTGGGCCAGGTCAAGTGTTTGGAGGTTCCCAAAGTCTTTGTTAATGAGTTCCATGATGATGTGCTCCATAGCCTTGCAGACCAGGCTAGTCAGGCTTATGGGGCAATAGTTACCAGGGTCAGTTGTGGCCCCTTCTTTGTGGATCGGAATAACCGTTGCTGTGCACCATTCTATGGGAATGTAGCCTGTGGAGAGGCTGAGGTTGAACAACATGTTTAGGTGGGGGGTTAGTTCATTCTGTAGTTCGTGTAAGATGCATCCTGGGACACCATCTGGCCCCACTGACGCTGTGTTTTTGGCTTTTGAAAGGGCTATTTTCACCTGTGTGTCTGTGATTTCTGGGATACTACACTTTTCGGGTATTGTTGTGGGCCCTTTAGGAGGTGAGAGGGTGGTGAAGTTTGCACTGAATCTATCTGCCAGGATATTGGCAATATCAGTAGGTTCAGTATATTTTGTGCTATTTTGCACTAGCTCAGAGCATATTTGTGAGTTGCCACTTAGATTCTTGACATAGCTAAAGAAGGCTTTGTGGTTATCTTTTGAATCCTTGGATATTTTTCTTTCAAAGTTAGCCTTGGATGATTTTTATGAGGGACATTAGTTTCTTACTGATACTGATCAGGGATGTCTTTCCTTGTTGGGATTTGCTTTTTTTCTGAACTAGTTTCCTCCTTTTATTGTATAACCTGCTTATGGAATGGGGTCCACCAGACTAGTATCCTTCTCTTAGAGGAGTGAGTCTTGGTTTTGCTAGGGATGACACGATCCATGCATCCTTGTAGGTGCTCATAGAGCGCATTTGTAAAGGATTCTGCATCTTGGGCAGTGTTATCCTTTAGCATGTGGCCTGTGAAACTTATCACCTCTGTCTTAATTAAGGTGAAGTTTGCTTTAGAAAAGTTTTTCCCTGTGGTTTCCTTGGTTGGGGGTGGTGGTGGGGTGTGGACATCCAGAGTGATTAGATTATGATCTGATCTAACCAGTGATAGGTTGACCTCTGGTGCGGAACACCTTTCGCCCATGTTGGTGATGACGTGGTCCAATATGTTTTCACCTCTGGTAGGGGAGATTACCAGCTAATCCAGGGCATTCGAGTTGATAAATTCCAGGACGCGCTGAGCCTGGGAGTTTGTACTCAAGTAGTTTTTCCAGTAATTGGTAGGGTAATTGAAATCGCCCAATATCAGGGTGTTCAATAGGACCTTCATGTTTTCCAATGTCTTCAGAAAGGCAGAGTGGTGGTCCTGGGTCATGGAGGATGATCTGTAGCAGGCCAGAATTTGTATTTCAGATATGCCCGATGTTAGTTGCACATGGATGATTTCAGAGGTATCATGCTGCGCCACTAACCTGGAGGTGTAGGTATCCTTGATGAATATGGATACACCCCCTCCTTTTGTGTTTCGGTCCATGTTCTGTGCTCAAAATGTGTGGTATGAGTTGTAGCCTGGTATTGCCTTGAACCAGGTTTCAGTTACTGCACAGATGTCAAAGTTCTCCACAATGAGGAGTGCTTTGAGCGCATGCATTTTGAGATTTAAACTCCTGGCGTTGAGTAGCATAACCCTCATTTCTTTATTTGTGCTGTTTATGGAGGTGGGTTTGACTTTTGAGCCTTGCCTAAAAAAGGCACTATGGGGGCAGCAAGAGCCTTGGCCAGTATTCAAAAGCCTAGTGATGACAGGTGCAAGCCGTCTCTTGTGAAGCAATGTAGCTTGTCGAGCATATCGTTCCAGGCTGACAGACACTAGATCCCCTTTGAATGACACCAGAAGCTTAGCCAATTGCTGAAATTGATAATTTTTTCTTTATACTGAGGTATCATTCTTGGTGAGGGCAGGATGCTACTCAGGGTCAGGATCATATCAGCCTGGGCTACATGATCAGAGAGCTCTTCCATGTCTCTTTTCATGTAGTCCAGGGAGGTACATCTCAGGTCATTCACATCAACATGAACAATGACAGAGTCATATTTGTACTTGTTCTGGAGTGACCTGAGTGCTTGTGTTATGTGGCAGATTCTGGCTCCCGACAGCAGCTAACAGTAACCTTCTCCTTGTCCAGCCTAGTGAGTGGGATGTCAGTGTGCCTGACTATAGAGTCACCTATTACTAGTGTGTCAGGTATGTTATTTTGCCTTAAGGGCTGTGATTTTGTGGCACATTGATTTTGTGTTTTATGTGTTGTCTGGTTTATGACAGGAGGTGCAGGTTTTTTTGGGTGTCTGCTTTGGAGCTCTCGGATGTTTTTGCAGGTTTTTATTTAGAGCTTCTGAGTATGATTTAGTGTATTTATGTGTATTTTTTGCCAGTGCTGGTTTAGTAGGTCTATGTGAGGCTGGCGGTTTGGTGCAAGTGTTAACCTTATCCTCATGACTGTCTGTTTCAGTCTTTGGTGGAGAGACCTTAGCCTCCAGTTTGGCTGTATAATTGCATCTCTCACATATGTTAGTGTTTTGTGGTAGGAGGAGAGGGTTGTCTGTGTACATGAGGCAGTTGTAACATTACCTCAGGATACCCAGGTTCACCAGCTGGACTGGAGAGTATACCTGAAGTTGCACTTTGGTCATGCCTGAATAGTTGGGTGAGCTGCTTAGTCGCTTGGTTGGTGAGGGGTAGATAAAGAGCCTTGCCCTGATGGGCAATCAAGTGTTGGGGTATATTAGTGCTTGCTATTAGGTCTGAGCAAGTGCTGGACTGTAGGATGCTTTTTGAGTGCTTAGGTTGAGAGACTAGTTTCAAGGGTAAAACTAAAGAGGAGACTTAGTGGCGCCGGGGATAATTTAACCATAGCCAACCGTTGCTGCCCGGTGCGCAAAACTGTGCAAACACGGTTTTTAAACTACTGGGCTGGAACCACTCGTCCAGGGACAGATGGCTGCTCAAAGTTCCCCTCTCTCACAAGTGAACAGAGAAACTTCCCATTATCCAAGTTAGGTATGGGCAACTCAGGAACTTGTAACACAGCCCTGAATTCAGCACTAGTCTGAAAACTGGACTATACTAGTTTAGAAGGGTGGGAAATAAGGAATAAAAGGAATGTTTTTTTTTGTTTGTTTTTTTTAAAGATAAGGCAAAAACAATAAAAAGTATACTTAAAACAGCTTTAATGGACTACAAGCAATCAGAAAAGGCTATCGTACTTTAGTGTGTAGCCTACAACAGTTAAACAAATTATTTAAACAAAAAAATGACTTTTTAAAAGTGCAGGCAATCAAATAAGTGCAATATGTCAAAAAAAACAAGATTTTTGTACATGAATCTTCTTACTTTCAATCCAGCCTTAAATGTAACACATCAGTACTGACTAACCATTTTTTTTTTTTAAATCTTTCAGCATAATGGCCCCTGCCACTTGTGATTTGCCACTACAAGACATTGCTGTTTTAGATAATTTGTTATAACAAAGCTGCATATACATTTTGCATATGAAACTAGGCATACTCTTTGGAGCCCTTGGATAAAATGGTGCTCTTACTTCACAATCTGTATTACTTTACTTCTTATTTGTTTTGAGGCATTGTTCCTTGTTCCCAGTTATATTCTATGCTTCACTGTGATACCTTACAAAATTGTCTAACAATGTAAAATTGTCATCACTTGTACTGCTTTCCTATTTCCACTTATTGCTTGTTCTCCCATATATAAAAATAGCTTTGTTTCCATGTTACTTATCTATTTTCTAGCTTTTGTTTTATGGTTGCTCCACTTTATTACTATTGTACTTATCTTTGTCTTTCATATCTCATATTTTTCTTTTTTTTTTTTCTTTCCCAATCCTTTTTTTCCTTTTGTCCTCATTATTCTGCCTGAGATTTATGATAGCAGTTTTAGTCAGATTGTTTGTACTGGATAGTTTGCTTTAGTTATTATTGTCTTTTTGCTCCTCGTTATGACTTGTTTATTCTTTATTCCTTCTAATAATATTGTACATTACATGGTTTGCTTCTATGTGGTACTAGCATTATGATTAATATATGGCCTGGATAGTAGCTCAAAAGTTTCTTGTACCAGACCGCTAACATAACCAGTTAATAAACAAACAATAAAGATAAATAAATATATAAATACATAAATAAAAAATATCAGCCGCAGATAATGTTTGGCCAAATCAAAGGCACTGGTAAAGTCCAACTCAGCCAAGCTTACTGTTTTTCCCCATGACAAGTTCTCCAGTGACTCTAATATAAAACAGGATCAAATGAGGCTGACAGCTTCATCAGGCCACACATATATGTTCTGCTACAGCTTTTTGCATTCATGGAGCAATGAGTCTTTCCATTACTATTGTCTCCATTAGTTTCCCTGACATTTTCAAGTTTATTTTTCCATCTAGCATATAATGAAAATGAAATTTGATGCAAACTTTTCACAGATACTAGTCTTTTGTCATGTCAGCAAAGCTGTTTCTGTGATCATTACCAGTATGCCACCCCAAAGTCAAAAAACTCAGAGAGAGAGAGAGAGAGAGAGAGAGAGAGAGAGAGAGAGAGAGAGAGAGACAGATGTGTGCTTACACATTCATATATGTTGCTGATTTCATATGAGAAGCAAGATATTAGAGTAGTATACATGAATGGTTAAATATTAGTAAACATTTATTACATCTACATGGACACATCTTCCATAGGAAAAAAATCATTTAAGACCACATATTGTTGACTGTAACAGAAAAGAAAAAACAGCCTTTCTGAAAGGTACAAGCCAACATGCACCTCTACACTCCTGTAACTCTCTACAATAATTCCAAGATGAAACAAACTTGGGGCTAAGGAGACATTTTGTAAATTCAACTATTCCCCAATCTCTCTGTTAAACATCCTCTTTTCTCAGAAAGATGTGAATCACTGAAGCTAGTTCAGAATTTGCCATTTTTTAGAGCAGGGCTTAAAGAGCAAGGTATGGCTTTCTTTCCTGTTTGTGACCAATATACGGAGTAATGTTTTAGATATTACTTGCATGCTTTCGAATCTTATCTTGCTTCTGTTA
The DNA here is from genome assembly GCF_019279795.1 of Protopterus annectens. Lineage (NCBI taxonomy): Eukaryota > Metazoa > Chordata > Ceratodontiformes > Protopteridae > Protopterus > Protopterus annectens. The sequence goes on from NC_056725.1 coordinate 327,979,403, forward strand.
CTATCTCATTCTGCCTTATTCTCAGTGTTCTTAAATATGTTCTTCCATAAAAAACACCATCCAGAATATACTAGAAATTAATTACACTAAGGGACATATGTCAAGTTAAGTTAAAGACTTTTTTTTTTTGCCACTGCTAACCATTTTATTGAAATTTGGATGCCTGATTTAATGCAGACTCCCTGCCAAAAAACGTGCTGGAAAAATAACACACACCAATGCTATTTACATTAATCATGAAATAGTATTAACAACAATCCATTCTTAATAAATATGACCTCAAAGGTCATAACTCAGATTTTTATTTTATTAGCATTCAATAAAAGAAAAAATAGAATGAAGAATGGGACATGCATTTTCATCTTCTATTAAATATTTTTGTTTGAACTTCAGTAATTATTCTCCCTATAATTTGGGGCTACTTGAATATGGATGCTACTACTAATATTATCAGAGGCAATTTACTGTCTGCATATGATAACATAATTTGAGTCCACAGTGTGACAATCAGCCTTCTAGGATACCATCTCCACACATTTTCCAGTGTCTTAATTGTGTGTGAAAAGAGGGGTAGGTAATACCAGCATTTCTGATTTCATTTACGTTACATTCACTACTAGTCATATACATACAACTTTTACTGAATGATCAATTGCATTTTTTCAGTGTTTAAACCAAAAAAAAACAGAGATGGCAAGTTTTCTTATTTAAGGAGAGGTAATTACAAAATCTTTTTTTAATCCTTCATTACATTTCATTATTGCTAGTTATGCATTAAAAATTCTGATGAGATTATGAATTCCATGTTGACAGTCAGCTATTATAAATGCAGCCTGCATATGTGATGAACTTGCATAGTCATAAACAGATGTTTGGTTCCTTAGAATGCAAGCAATAGAAGTAGTGTAGAAACATATGCTGATACATTTAAAAACAAAGCATATACAGGCTACCAAAGACTGCTTTAGAGACTGGAGTAGTGCTGTAGGCAGACTGTCAAATACCTCATCAGTAAGGACAAAGACTAACACATACACGTCCATTCATCAGCTACTCTACTAAAAGGATAGCATTTGCAACTATGGTGACAACAACAAAGCATGTGGCAGAGAATGATGAAAGAAGAGGAAAAACAGATCAAAACATATATTCCATACTCAAGCACAAAAAAAATCACATGCACCTACATCATTATAGATTTCATTGAATAGTCCAAACATTTTGTATTTTTATTCTGTCTCTTGGAAAATTTGTAAGACTGACATCAGGTAATACAAACCAACGTTTTGTACACAGGCTACTCCCTCTGAACAGAAATGCTTTCTGAAGTGGGCATAGCTTTTTTGTAGCCTGTACCATCTTCCAGTCTGTAGAAAGAATTAAACACACTGATGTGCATATTTATTAAGAAATATACTTCTTGATACCAAGTATTTTTTCAGTTATCTTTCTACATTAAACTAAATTGTCAATAAAAAACATATAATTTACAGGAAGCATACATACATCGGACCACATTTTATACTGGAGCTATAATAGACTAGCAAGAAAAGAACACTGTCAGGGTAAGGTATCACCTCCCAAAAAAAGCACAAATCCAAAATCAGAAGAGGATGATACTCCACAACAAACGAAGCAAAACCAGATGAATGAAAATACAAGTCCTTTATTCGAATAGGTAAGCGCTTTCACGTTGCTTGGAACGCTTCATCAGACTTCAACAAACCATAAAATTTAAATCAACTTATATATAAGTAAAACACCAATGAAAAACACATTAGCAAGTCACATGTAAGTTACAAAAATACATCATTTCCTTTCCATAAAAATTATATAAATATATCATAAAGATCTCATGTTAATAAATGAATAGTAGAAGTAAAATATTAAAACATACTAAAACACATATTGCATAGTGAGACTTATTACTACTGTTTAATGTTTCAAAGGTTTATCTAATAAAAATGGTCTCAATGAATATGAGATATGCGCTCATTGGACAATGCTCCAGTGTGAATACAGTGAACTCTGATGTTTTAAATACAACTACCATGTCAGCACCTGTAGTGAGAAGAAAAACTCCTGTTTCAGCAAGTGGAACTGTTTCAGCTGAATCTAATGACATTTCTCTTCATTTTCCACTCCCTTTTTGACAGGAGATGAGGCGCAATTGGAGTCCACAAACAACCAGGAAAAGGAAGATATCAGGAGGCCAGTTAGAACTTCAGAAAAAAAACTTTCAAAACTGTAATCAGGACTTGATTATTAATCTTTCCAGTCACATGCTTATGGACAATGAAAGAAAGATTTTGAACAAAGGTTTGTCCTTCATTCCCTCTCAGGGGACTGATGTAAGTGATTTAATTGTTGACATAAAATGTTTTGTCAGAAATATTGCACTTGGTTTACAGTTTGGCAACAATGTTTTTAATACTGATGTTATGTCTTTTAAAAAACCTTCTACTTATATGCCTGCTATATATCCTTTATCGGAAAGTTTTGAAAGAGCTTGCAGTGATGATTTGTTGATTTTTTTTGAATCTGACAATATAAAACTTGATTTTTACAATATCACCAAGGAAGAGAAGTTAGCCCTTCATGATTTAAAGAACAATACTAGTATAGTCATTCGACAAACTGATAAAGGGGGAGCTACAGTACTTCTAGATACCGGCTACTACCATGATACTATGTTAGAAATGCTCTCAGATACTACTACTTATAAGAGACTGAGCATGTCAGATCTAGATAAGTTAATAAAAACAGTACATGCAGATTTATATGACATGTTGATGTGTGGGATTATTGATGAAGAACTTTACAAATATTTTTTGATAGAGAAACCTGTGATACCAGTAATTAGAGGTTTACCTAAGGTACACAAGACCACACATAATCCTCTGCTTAGACCAATAGTATCTGGCAGAGGCTGGTTAACTGAGACAATATCTATTTTTCTAGAAAAAAACTTGAGACCAGTCGTGGAATCTACTAGATCTATATTACGTGATACGAAACAGTTCTTAGAAACACTAGCACCTTTCAATGAGAACAATATTCTAGAAACTACAGATTATATGGTAACACTAGACGTTGTTTCTCTTTTCACCTGCATACCCAATGATGTAGGGATAGATTTTTTAAGGTTATATTTGTTAAACAAAGGACTTAGCAACAATCAAGTTATTAAACTCACAATGTTATTAGAAATGGTTCTTTGTCACAATGTTTTTACCTTTAATAATGAATACTTCCTTCAAATTAAAGGAGTAGCTATGGGCACATCTTGTGCAAACTCTTACGCTAACCTTGTGTTAGCATACTGGGAGAATACATATGTTTTAGAACATTTGGCTTACTCCACTTCTATAAGATATTACAAACGTTTTGTTGATGATCTTTTTTTTAATTTGGGGAGGCACACTAGAGCTCCTAAAAGAGTTTGTTCTATATATCAATGGAACTACCATATTTCTTAGGTTGACTGAAATGTATTCACAAAATACAATTGATTTTTTAGATGTGACATTGAGGAAAAAAGACAACACTCTAGAAACAGAAGTTTTTAGGAAGGTATGTAGGAAGAATGCTATTCTTCACAGAAGTAGCATGCACCCCCCCCATATACACAGAAACATTGTGAGTAATCAAGTGAAACGTTTTTCTAATATAACTAGTGATGATTTGGTTTTCTCTGATGCATTAAAAACTATAGAAAGTGATTTTAGGCATAGAGGCTATTGCAATAGAGATATGCATTCATTGGACACTTTTGAACGCACACATCTAGGACGTCCTTTTATTAAAAAACAAGGCAGCATAGATGAGAGACCTATAGTGAGGAATAATGATAAGAGGAGACTAGTGATACCCTTTACTAATAATAATACTTTTATTGTCAACATTATTAAGAGACATTGGAACATTTTACAGTTAGATGATGGTATAAAAGACTTAGTGGGTGAAAAACCATCCTTTAGCTATAAGAATACTACATCTTTAAAACGTATGCTTTGTTATGAGAGAATGCCTAAAATAAGATCTCCTCTGAGAGAAAGGGTACATTTGCATGTCGCTCTTGCAACCAGTGTGTATATATATATATATATATATATATATATATATATATATATATATATATATATATAATGAAATCTAATGTTTTTATACATCCAGATACTGGTGTTAAATATGAGTTTTATGAATACGCTGATTGTAAGTCAAGAAATGTGATTTATTTAGCATCCTGCATAAAATGTTATTGTTTCTATATAGGAAAGACTAATAGAACCTTAAGAGAAAGGATACGAGAGCATTTGTATGCTATACATAGAGAGAATGAAGGGAATGCCCTAGCCAAGCATGTACTACAAAATGACACCACACATGCCTTTAGATTTTTAGTAATAGGACAGTTAACAGAGACTGAAAGACTTGGTAATATTGGCAATAAGACAGAAAAAGCTGAGGCAAAATGGATTATTAAGCTATCTGCAAATAAAGGTCATGGTCTCAATGATAAATTTTCATTGAGACCATTTTTATTAGATAAACCTTTGAAACATTAAACAGTAGTAATAAGTCTCACTATGCAATATGTGTTTTAGTATGTTTTAATATTTTACTTCTACTATTCATTTATTAACATGAGATCTTTATGATATATTTATATAATTATTATGGAAAGGAAATGATGTATTTTTGTAACTTACATGTGACTTGCTAATGTGTTTTTCATTGGTGTTTTACTTATATATAAGTTGATTTAAATTTTATGGTTTGTTGAAGTCTGATGAAGCGTTCCAAGCAACGTGAAAGCGCTTACTTATTCGAATAAAGGACTTGTCTTTTCATTCATCTGGTTTTGCTTCGTTTGTTGTGGAGTATCATTCTCTTCTGATTTTGGACTAATAATAGACTAACATGATATTTTCAGATACATTTTGCATTAGCTAAATGGTATATGCCCTAAGGGACAATGTCCTATCCAGAGACAAAGATGAAGCAAGCCTTTCAGAAGGAATGCTGAGTACATCTAAAAGGTGCATACAGTTATATGAGCAACTCTAAATTAATTGTTTGTATCTTAGCATTAACAACTAAATATCAAACAATAACAAGAATGGAATATGAAGCCATAGATTTATTCTCTGAACGTATATAAATTTTATTTTATATTTCCAAACTAGGTCTATATTAGATAACTGAAAGAGCACGTCAGCGAATGCTCACATGAGCGAAAACACCGGGAATCGAAAGGGTGTTTGTGGGATCTGGGTACAGTGAGGAGTGGGATATTTGCCCTTTCCTCACTGTAGTGCTACCTCGGAGTTGGAATATATAGTTAACTGGGGGTGGAGGGGGTGCAGTCCCCTACAATAAGGAGTTTGATTCCTGGCGTTTTCGCTCATGTGAGCATTCGCTGACTTGCTCTTTTGGTTATCTAATATAGACCCTTCCAAACCAACATTCCGACGCATATACACTTTACAATAGAAAGTACTTTTTTCAGTCATTCAGACAATGAATAACATTTCTGGGTTTTCAAATGTCTAGTGTGACTGAGACCAGATAGTTAACTTGTACAGATGACTGTTTAGTGAAGCAATATTATTGTGTATAATTTACTATACAGCATTTCAAAGCTGTGGAATTCCTCTCAGATACTGTGCCATCAAAAGTAATTTTTTTATGCACATTATTTAAATTATTGTTAATTTAGTTTTAATCTAAGATATATATCTATATATATATATTTATATATATACATGCATGCATAGAGAGAGGGGGGGCAGTGACTGTGTGTGTGCATGTTTGTGCGTGTGCGGAAATGTGTCTATGTCAGAGCACCAACATAAAATTGAAGATAAAAAAATAATAACTCATTACGTTAACCCTCATAATGACCTTAATTAATGCAGAAAATCAACCACAGCCCACATAAAGATGGGTAGGCAGATTCAATCAACCCTAAACAATCCACTAAGATCATGTGCGTGTCATATCTCGACGTGCACACAGTTACTGTTTTCTATTAAGTAAGAGGTTCTACATGGTGTGTAGAGCTGCAAAACTATGGTAATCACTGTGGTATGCTAATTTCAGCATAATCAGCTGAATTGTATGCTAATCAACCAATCCAAGATGGAGAAGCTATCCAACAAGCTATAAAGCAACTGTCTAGACTCACTGCTGGTTTTCTCTGTGAATTTCAAAATCTATTGGAATACAGCCATGTTAAGGAGTCTACACAGGACGAATGTTAAGGGTTGCTATTGCTTTAAGTCATGTGTATGTGCAATAGGCTAAAGTCTATGCTGCTGCTGCTGCTACTACTACACCACGGCAAAGAAGGAGAAGAGTTTCCAGACCCAGTTAACTTAACACAATCAGCATGAAGTGGAAATTGTAGAGTGCTGCAAGGTGGATAGAGACACAGGGCAAACCAAAGGGAACCAATACCACTGAAGACAAAGGTATGTGTAGCACTTAGAATGATAGCTACAGGAACTTTTCAGAGACCCACAGGGAGCATGCTTGGGGTGTCACAGGCCTAAGCATCCAGGACCCAGCATCACTTCTTGAATGCTATGTTCCAACATGCCAGTGATCACATATATTTTCCCCATACTCCTGAGGACAGGGCCACAAATATGCAGGAGTTCTACCCTGTATCACACTACCCTGAAGTACTGGGTGCCATAGACTGTACACATATAGAAATCAAGGCACCAACAGGGGAATAGGAAACAGTCTACATAAATAGAAATGGCTTCCTCTCCATAAACTGCCAAGTCCTGTGTAATGCTAAGGGAATCTTCTTGAATGTGTGTGCCTGCAACCCAGGCAGTTACCACGACTCACATATCTGGCATGACTCCCAACTGTTTCAGATGTTCACTAGGGGTGATACCCCACAGGGTCATTTACTGGGGGATGCAGGTTATGCACTGAAACCATGGCTGATGACGCCCATCAGAAGTGCACACATATGCCTGCTGAAGAATGCCATAATCAGGCACTTGCTCAAATCAGAAATATCACAGAGCATGTGTTCGGGCTATGGAAGTTGTGGTTCCACTGCTTAGATACATCTGAGGGAGCCCCGCAGTACAATCCACGTACATGTACTGAAAACTTCACCATCTGTGCTATGCTTCACAACATCATCCTGAGAAAACAGCTTCAACAGGATCAACAAGGGGAAGGGGCACATGTCCCACCACCAATGGCAAGGACACCATAGCCACACGCATGTGAGGAGTCAGAGGGGGAACCAGCTGTTGCTGTCGGTGTAGGCAGATGAAGGCATGCTCAATATGCCCTTGCACTGGCTAAGAGGCAAAGAATAGCAGACTTACTCACCAGCTAAGGGGTTAAAACCTTCATCTTACACACATACATGTATTAACATTGATGCTAGGCAATGCTCACAACCTTTACCTACCCGTGTAATGGCTGTATACACCTAGCATCAGACAGACTCAGACCTGAACTAAAACTTTAGTAACTGCTGGATTTACAAGGTAATTGTTGAACCTGTAGTGTTAAAACAGAATTGTATAATAATACAAATAAATGGCATATCCCTGCATGTAGTTACTTGGTAATGTAAGTAGACAACAGGTGGGTGATTTGTACAGCAATGACTTGTGACAGCAGAGACTTATTTGAATATATGTGTCCTCTATCAGATAATAGGCCAGAGCCATCACACATTCATACCTCTCAAAAGTACTGATGGTCACCAAATATCCTCAGTTTGGCCTCATACTTTTGTACAGGAAAATCACTAAAGAGAGAAGTTAGAAAGTAATGAGATACCTTTCAGTTTCAGACTTCATAACCATCAGAAGATTCTAAAAACTACTGATGAAAAAACTGTTTTGATTCTATTAACTGTCTAACTTTGTAAGACCAAAATATGTCAAAAGTCAATTAGCAAAACATCATCACAAAAAACAGATATACTAAGCACTAAGTCAGCTATGCATCCTAAGCATCAGACACAAAGCTTACATATCTCTGAATTCAAAATATGGAAAACAAGGATGTGGCACAGTTATCATCACTTACACAGGGTGTATTGTGAGTGTGTGTGTGTGTGTGTGTGGGGGGGGGGGGGTTCAGGAAGCCTAGGATGACACAAAAGGTAAGTGAGTGTATGTCAGTAAGAAATAGTAACAGGCAGACACTTGAGATAAAGTAACACATGGCCACTGAGACACAATGAGCTTTAAGCCTTATGGCTGAACCATATAAATGTTGCGTGTGTGTCTGTATGGGTCCTCCAGGCTTTGTGTTAGCTCTACATCTTGGTATGTTGGACAGATATGAGCCATGCATGGTAGAGGTGGCAGTTCATGGTTGTTGTATTCGGCCACAAAAACCTGCTCTGCCAGGAGTTGCACTGGCTTGTGCACACCCACAGTCAGAAGCACTGTTGCTACCTAAACCTGACTGTTGTCTGCTGGACAAGTTCTCCTCATGAGGACATCCAAGAACATGAGCCCATGGCCTGCCATGTCTGGATGTAGACATCTCAACCACTGATGGAGTAGTGGAAGCAGTACCACTACTGAGGCATGATCGAGCATGGCCACATTGACTAATATCAGATGATGTGGCTGATCTGCGTCCACTTGGATGCCGTCTCCCTCCTGACAGACATTCCATCACAGACACCATCAGTTCCAACCTGTCATTCATCCAATCCATTGACTCAGCAACAAAGTGGAGGCAGCCATGCATGTCAGCCTGTGTCACATCTACAACCCTAAGCATTTCTCTGGAGGACCCACTGAAACATGCCGGTTCCTCCATGAGAGCCCTAAACATACTTTACGTGGCATGGGAAGACACACCTGAATCAGGTGGAGGATGGACAGCTGACATCATCTGAACAACCCTAACAAAATCCTCCTACATGGCACCTCACCCACACTTTGGCTATGGACAGATTCAACAGGCACTGAAGCCGCAGTAACCACACTACCCTGATCAAGTGTCTCACCCTCCGTTTGTCCAGTATCTGAGGGCTCACTGGAATGGGTGGGCATAAGCTGTGTCTGATGGAATTACAGGGGATGGCTGAATTTCAACCTCAGTATCAGATTCAACCTCTGCATCCCCCGACTGTACCTCGGTTTGGCCACCATCATCATCAGAGTCTGCTGATACTCTGACATCAGGTGGTAAGAGTCTTACACTTTCACTGTCAGTATAACCTGTGATAATAAGCAACAAACACAGGAATTACATTACTATCTACACTACTATAGTCCAGTATAGGCTAACAAGCTAACAGTGGTGCCACTGTCGCAGACAGTATAGCAATACATACAACAGTCCTAACACCTACATCACACATATGGACTAAATAAATATTTCGGAATAAATATTTCTTTGAACTGCTCATCAGTACTGACATAAAAATGTGTGGCTTACAATTTTAGATGATTGTAGGCTCCCTATGGAGGATGGTCCTGGACACCATCATCACAATTAGCAGTCACACACTGCGCTAAAGATTTTTGCCATTTTTTATTTCTCCAAGTCTTTTGGGTTTCTAATACCATGATGGGAATGGACCCCATTCCTAAGTCAAAGTACAATTAAAGTTCATGAAATTAGCATTGTTTCACTCTTTGATGTCCGCCAAAAGTGCTCTTTGCAGCACCCGCAATGTGCCCAGTAATGACTCCTTCTGCAATTCATATGGTGTTACATGAATTGGTAACATATCTAAATACGATTGTTAAGTCTTTTTTATAAGACCAGTTGCTCCTACTACAATTGGAACTGTCTGGGTATCTTTCTTCCACATGTTTTAATCTCTCTGTACGCAAGACACTGTAGTCACTAGGTGTCGTGATGTCAATGATCAGTGCTACTTTTGTCTTCTTTTCTTGGACCACTATATCATTTTTTAGCATTTATCTTTTGAACTGTTGGTATTGGGTGATCCCATGTGATACAAACTTCATCATTTTCTATGATCCTTTGTGGCTTATGTTTCCAGTGTTTTTCAGCCACTTCAATGCCATATTGTTTGCACAATCCCCAGTGTAACAGTTTTGCCACATTATTATGCCTTTCATTATACAGTCCCTTTACCATTAGTGCATCGCAACCAGCAACAAGGTGTGTGACTATTTCCAATTTAGTTTTACAAAACCTACATATGTCTGTTTCTCCCACATGTTCAATGGTCTTTGTAAACTAGTGTGTACATAGCCCACTATCTTGGGCTGCCAATATTAACCTTTCATTTCTTGATGTGAATTCACCTCTCCTTAACCATTCCTGCAAGCATTCTTAATCAACATGAGGCTCTTCCAGAAGTTTTTTATAGTTGCAACTATATTTATGTTTTTTCCACATTTCCTGCCTTCTCATATAGTCCTTCACCTTATATTCTTTCTTTTGTTTTTTAGCATATTTAGTTGCTGCCTGGTTTTTATCTAATTATGGTTTGATTTCCATTCCTGCTTGACATCGCTATGCTTCTGCTAAATTAAGCAGAGATGTCATCTTAAATTTATTTATTTATTTATTAGATTTATATAAAAGTTTTTGCCCTTTATGTGTCCATTAATGATACTTTTAACAAGATATTGGATGACATTTCCATCCCAAGCCCATGTGTAATCAACCAGAATGTTTTGTTAACTGTATCAATCTACAACTACCCCCCAAAAAATGTATGTTAAAAAGAACTAAGTATTGCTGTTAATATTTTACTATGCAAGCAGTAATTAACAATTGAGATAGGTAATTGTACCAGGAAGCCTCTCCTGGGACATACTTGCCCTCCCTGAAACAGCAGCACCAACATCAATGACATGCTGCTGGGCACTTTTCACTGAGCTGTCTGGATCCCTGACGGTGGACAGGAACTTTTCATTTAGTGTAAGTTTTGACTCTGTAGCAGCCCCCCTGGTATCCACCCCAAATTTGCTTTCTGCCAGACATATCCCCATGTTCCTTCTCAAGCAGAAAGGCAGCATTTCACCTAAAAGGTTCCACAATGACTTCATTCTCAGGGTCACTGAAGGGGGGGGGTGCAGGGATTGGGAAGCCTGGGTGCCAGTTTCACTTCCAAACCTTGAAGCCCATATTACCAAGTCTTAAATCTCGAGATGAAAATAAAAAAAAAAATTGGAATCCTAAATTGGGGATTTCACACATGGTAAGTAAACACTTGGCTAACTGGAACCCATGCTGAGGCCAACATGCTCTGTTCTCTACTGTAGTGTGATTTCTGAGTTGGTATATTTAGTTGGGGGGTGTGGGGGGTTGCAGTCCCCACATGGGGGTGTGAGGAGTGTAGCCTCCCACCTAGGTGAGTTTTACTTGTTCGGCATGAATATCGGTGTACGCTTTCCTAGTGTTTACTTACCATGTGTGAAATCCACCATTTGAGATTCTGATGTTTTCTTATTTTCATCTCAAGGTTTTAAGACTTAGCAATATGGGCTTCAAGATTTAGAAGTGAATCCCTGGATGTGATAATCCTAGGTAACATAGAACACAAAAGAAGGATAATACATATAAGTGGCATGTAAATAAAAGTCATGCTTAGATATAACACATAAAAAAGCAGTATTTCAATGTTACCCTGTGGAGAAACAAAAAGCACTCAAGATATTCAAATGTAAAAAAAAAGGAATTATGTAGTTATAACATATTACAATTACACACAAAGCAAGGTTGGATCCAAAATAAGGAGAGTAACAATAACAAATTTTGTTTGTGCTATCACAGAAATAGAACTTGGCTCCCTCACCCCCAAAACAACAGGCAAATGACACGTTTTGCTAACAAACCATAAGTGAACTGCTAAAAGTGCTATCAAATAAACTGCCCCAAAAATATTTGTACACATTTACCACATAACATTCAATTTTATGCAATTGCCAGTCACATCTACATGTGGCCAGCACTTCCCTAGTGGTATCTATGGGCCATCCTAGAAGGTTAATACCCCTGTGTCATTGACAATATAGGACACTTACATTTGAGTGAAATAAAAATAGAAGAGTGTAAAGAGAAAAACAGTTGTACCATTAGCATTTGTGGTGATAATTAATATGTCTGTGCATCAGAGAAAATGAAATGCCCTGAAAAACATGCCTATGCCATCAGCAAACTTCTAAGAAGTGCATTCAGGTAAAAGAAGCATTTGCTAATGCATAAAACCAATTTTCTTAGTGACATTTGAGCATATCCAATATATAACTGAAAAATACAAGCATATATTATCAAGATCATGTCCTCTGCACAGACAGATAAATCCCAAAGTAATGTCTTCTTCTGTATTATCCACATAAGCAAGTCTCCTCACCATCAGGTTCCGTAGCTACAGGATTTCCTTTTTATAGTACAAAACCAAGTCCAGGAGGATGAAGTGCCCAAAACAAGACCAATAAACAGGAAAAAAATCATTGCGAGCTGTGTTGTGCTTTGCTTGCTGTGGTACACATTAAATGTTTTAAGGTGATTATGGCTTGATGGTGCTTTTTTCCTGTTTATCCCTTTTTATAGTGTAGATTCAGGGCTGTGAGATGCAAATGAGTTATGCACTCATTAGAATTGCTGAATCCCAAATACTTGGTTCTGTGTAGTAGATGTAGACATAGTGCAGGCACTCCCTCCATGTTTTTTGCTAATGCATTGCAACTGTGAATGATTACTGGTAGGGAGAAGAAAAACACAGCAACAGTTCAGATTCCCTTACCTCCAGTGGGTTTGTCACCTAGGTTAAACTTACAAACTGTAGAAATAATTGTATCAAAGTGTTAAATATAAGTAAGCTGCACACATTTCGCAGTTTCTGTTCAGTAAAATCCAACCTCCCCTTCATTTCTTGATAAATGTATATTATTCCCAATTAATATCCTCACATTTTAAGGACAATGATACAGAATGCCTTACAGCTGCATGTCTCAGATTACTAGTCAGATAAGACAAGAATGAGCAACAAACACAGATGGATAAGACAGAGCTGCAATTATGCAAGCAATAGTCATAAATGGTTGGGTGATCACTCAGTACACCACATCTGAAATTAATACATGCATAAACAACTGTTATATGTTTTGTTAATATTGTGGATAGATGTTGCAGTTGCTTGTATGCACAGTGATTTTCATTCTCTGTTGCAAACCTGTTTCTGTGGCAAAGAGGGATAAGACATCCTTACTGTGTTTTTAAGGTTCAGAGGAGTGAAAGTTCAGATCTAAACCTGTGTAAAAATATTTTATCTGTACCAACAGAATTTTTATAGTGTTTATTTAATGATTTCTTTTTTTTTCTTTCCTTCCAAATTTTCCATTTTTTCATGCCAGTATTTGCATATTGCAAACAGGAGAAAGGGAGAAACACACTAAATGTCATGTGTAGCTTTGCTTATTTGGTTTGTGTGATGCTTAGCAGTGTGCACACCTGGCTAGTGGCCCACAAAGGATGCAGACAGAACACATGCATACAGGCCTAGACATTCTAAATGTCTAAAGGATATATTGTTGCAGCTTTTTCTTGCCACCACGCAACACCACTAAGTAATGTTGGGTGGTGGTTAACACACAGAAGTTAATAATGAATAAGGAAATATCCAACTATTTAACTATTCCTGTGGCAGCAGGTATAGGTGTAGGGCTATAATGACAATGATCCTGGGTTCTAATACTGGACGTGCAAGATCTTTTTACCATTGTAACTATTCAGTTTATAGTAATGAACATAAAAATATCAAGTACTCTTTAAAATTTCCTGTGGCAACAGGACATGCACATGATCTGGGGCTCTAATACAGGACATTCCAGATATTTTTACTGTTGTTCCATTTCATGTTATATTAAATATCACTTATAACAATTTACACATAATTATAAATAGTGGAGCTGATATGAATTATATGGATGAGGGAAAAGACACCCTTACTGTCTTTTGTAGGTTCAGAGGTATGACTAACGGTACACTGTCTACTATGTTTCTGTAAGTATAATTCTGCTATCTGGACTTGGAAGATATATATATATATATATATATATATATATATATATATATATATATATATATATATATATACATACACATGTGTGTATATATACAGATACTTATATATACAAGGTCCTTGTTAGATCACACACATACATGGTTAGCACCTCAATCTGTTATCTATATTTAGAAATGATTCATGACTATGTGTGTGAAGCACTTCTTCTGTGGGAAAGATGGAAAATGACCACTGTAAACAAAAATGTTTTGTCCCTTATGCATAGATTTGAATCCCACACTGCAAAAATCACTTTTAACAGTGTATAAAGCCAAACATGTGTCAGGTCATGGAATTTATATCTCCAGTGAATGTATGCAGAGTTAAATCATTTAAAAGTTACTGCAGAAGACACCTCTCAAACTACTTGTCAGATTAGCTATCCAGTTTCAAAAATTGCTTTCCTCTCTGTTTGGCACTGTTGCTCTCCACTTAACATCATGGAAATGCTGATAGCATCATTGCTCAGGTTTGCACACTACCGGTAAATACAATAACATGAATTGGTTGGAAATCATTATTTGCTATTGTACTGTTTTGAGATCAGACATGTCTGGTGTTACAGAGGAAAGTACCCAATTTAGGGCACAGAGATGGGGTGTTCTGGAGTTCAGAATATTTATTAAAATTCTGGTAAAGCATTTCAGCCAAATGTTTCTACAGAGGGGCTATTCTGACTCCAAGTAAATGTCTGAAGCTTGTAATAGTCTAGTCAAGTCTGCATCCAATGCGACTGGCATCCCATGCATGGAGAACAGTGTAGGCACCACTTCAACAACCTAAAAAAACACAAGAGGGATATACTCAACCAGTGGTTGGATGAGTTCTGAACTAGCAGCATCCCACAGTTGTGTAAGAATGTTAATAAAGCAAATTTATAATACATAGAAAGCTAATTATAGGCAAGACTGGTATGCATAATGCTCTTCTGTTCTGTTCTTTTCTTTTCATTTTCTTTTCACAGCTAATTCTGGAATAGATTCAAATAGGCAGGCCCATGCTGAGTGTCTAGAGATACTGAGGGAAGAAAATGGTATGTATGTAGCACAAGAGAAGTATTACTGTAACTTTAAAATTTAAAGAAAAATGTTCTTTTCTATACAGTACTAGCAAACTGAGCATGCATAGCCTAACTGTAAAAGCAAGTATGCATGCATCAGTCTGTAGCACAAACCAACTGTAGGAGTCAAATGTAAGACAGTAGTCAGAGGTTGTGGGTTCAAATACCACCAGTAATAAGTATAAAACACTGCAATTTTGCAATAATATTACAGAAAGTACATTCTACACAAGTGGCATAAATCCCCATCTGTTAACTTTAATTTGTATAATTGGACCAGGCATATGTGTAATATCTGCACATTGCAAGGATTATTTTGAGCAATCTGCAATTACAGTTTGTAGTCATTAGGAAGTATACTTACATGTAGATAAAATAGTTGTATTATTGTTATAAGTGCTTTGTATATCACATATGATGTTACTAATTTGATCTTGTTTTCTATCACTCCACTTCTCTCTTTTTTATTTTTTATTACATGTCATTAAAATGTCTCCATGTTATCCATCTGTAACATATCTCTAAATGCTTCACAGCACAGGGATGTAGGCCAGCTCCAGTATCTCAGCCTGCTCCCATTCCACCACCTCTGACACCAATACCCAACACATCTGGGACCCAACCTGGCAGTACTGCCTCTGCTGCCCCTCCACTACTTGCACTCTCAGTTAGCATTACTCTGGCAGCTGGTGCTGTAGTACCATCCAGCAGTACTGGCAGAGGTGAGGATTTCATCTCCCACCAGGAGATGGCAGGGCTGGTGCGTAGGTTTGTGCACCAAACCATTGGTGTACACCTACCTGGATGGAGAGGGTGTTCTTCCTCATGGTCTGTAAGAGGAGATGTCAAGCACTCCAGCAGCCAGTGGTGTAAGGGTACAGTGATGACAGTCCTGTGGGTAAGGAATAGATCCTCACTGTCCCCATGTTTGATGGACATGGGCTTGCATTGTCCCCTCCCTCACCCCAATCATGGTGTCCCCCATTTTTTTGTGTCCCTCACTGATCCTGTGTCTTGTCTTCTTTGTCCTGTTTGTTTGCATTTGCTTCCTCACATACCCAACTTACCTGATCCAGAAATGTCAATGTACTTTACCCAGCATTCATCTCTTACTGAACTAAAAAAAGGTCAACTGTCCCACAAAAACTTATTGCTGCATACATAGCTGTCCACTTCAAGCATGTGTCTTCTTGACACACTTGATTTGTTCCACTTGACTATATGACATGACTGTGTTGCTGTCACCCCTCTTTGTGGAGGTGACAGCCCAAATTTACCTAATATTCTGTACATATTTTCATTTTGCATTGTTGAAGAAATGGATAGCTATGGTTCTTTTCGACCTCCCTCCTGTACATTCCTATATTGTTTTCCCTTAGCTCTCCCTCTTCCACTTGCCGCACATTTCATCACATTCCAATCTACCCCATTTTAACATCTATAATGTGGTCAAAAAATAGAATCACACACAACACTCATAAGTACAAAAAAATGGAGGCCTTCACTTTTTGGCCTCTGTGTCTGCACGGAGCTTGGCATCACACACCAATACGAAGTGATGGTGAATGACTCTTCTGTGGTGCAGTTACCTTCATGCAATGTTGCTTAAACATGCTGCACTATGTCAAAACACAGTACTATACTGCAAATGTAGTATAAAGAATAATTTCATTCCATTATCACTACTTATTTAAAAGTATTACATGCACCTGGATTCAAACCCTATATAATCCAGGCTCAAAAAGAAATGTGTCGATGCATTCACACCTTTTGCCACAGAGTCAACTAAGTAGCAAGTGTGTTTCCTAGCCTCAATACTGTGAACTCTCACAATTTTAACAATGAGGCTCACATTTGCTCACTGCTTAACTACTTGCAAACAAGGAAAGCAGTAGATATATGTATCTTGCATGTGCAAACACTTTGCCAGCCATCGCGTAAACCTGCTGCCAGGTGGTGCACTGTGGAAACACAAACAAAATGAGGGCACTATCTAAGAAAAAGACACATGTTTACAATGCAGCCATCTGTTACCTCCCCCCATGCCCTGTAACCTTGGTCTCTCCTTACTAACTCACAAATATATAAACCACACTATATAAATAAATAACGCATATTGTCTTATATACCATACATATCTTTAGAATGGCAATACACATTCAGATTTTCCAATACTTGTAATGTGGACTCCTGTTTGTATATAGTTTGTAAAGCCGGCTCTTAAAGTGTACCTGCCTATTGGAAACACAACCACCAAATATTGCACACTGTGCACTCATCAATCTGGTAACATGCAACATTTTTATATATTGGCAGTTGTACATGGCTAGCTATCCACTTCATACTGGCCACCAAATATCATCACTCCAACAGCGACTGCTGATGTCATCCACTATAAGTTGCCCTGTAGCCTTATAAAAGTCAAACTTGTACATTAGCACTTGCATAAAATACAGAGTTCTCTACTCTGTGTACTTTGATAGGTAGGAGTTCTGTTCTCACTGGGAGGTGTGTGTGTGTGTGTGTGTGTGTGTGTGTGTGTGTGTGTGTGTGTGTGTGTGTGTGTGTGTGTGTGTGTGTGTGTGTGTGTCTGTCTATCTAGTCAGAGGAGCATAAGTGTGTATCCTGCAGTTATCACTCCAGTCCCATGGATTGCCAATATTTTGACAATTGCACATGTCTACACATTCATTTCATGCAGGCCTCACAACATCTTCTCTCCAACATCCACTGCTGATTTCATCCCCTATATGTTGTCCTGCAGCCATGTAATAGTCAGACATGTGCCATGGTGCTTGTTAAAAGACAGTCTAGTCTTTTCTAGTTGGTGTACTTAGGTAGGGGTTCTGTTTTCACTGCAGTCATCTGAGGTGTGTGGGTTCATAGGTTCATAGGTTCATAGGTTTATACTAGGCTATCTGCCCTAAGGCATTTATAAGCCTAGCCCAAATTATTGTGGCTTACGCCACCCCTTATATGAAAAAATACTGTGCCCATTAGTTTGTTGTGCCTCTGTCCAGCAGTGACCCAGAGATGATTCCCGGGGTAAACCTACGATCTCCCATCCACAGGTCTAGATTTCTCTTGAACAGAGTCAGCGAGGTGCTCTGCCTCACATGGACCGGGATTTTATTCCACAGCATAGGGAGTCTCTGAGTGATAAATCTATCCCTCCAGCACGTCCTATTTATATCCGTGCTAAGGTTTAAGTCGCTTGCTCTAGTGGTTTTGGTGGATTTGGATTTTTTGAGGTGGAGCATGTCCATTAATTCGGGTTGGACATGGCCTTGTATGTCAGGCACATGTCACCTCTGAGCAGACGGTATGCGACTGAATAGAGCTGGAGTTTCTTCAATCTGGCAGCATATGACAGATTTTGGAGTCCCTTTATCCTTTTGGTGAGGAACTTTTGGGGTCTCTCCAATTGCTGCAGATGTCGGGTGAGATACATCCCGAATGGGGCATTGTACTCGATCATTGGTCTGATAAGTGAAGAGTACAGGGAACAATGACCTCACTAGATCTGGATGTGAATCCCTTCATGATCAGGTGGGCAATGTAGAAGGTCTTTCTAACCACTTTAGCAATGTGAGTGTCAAAAGAAAGGCCACTGTCAACCTGGGTCCCCAGGTCCCTGATAACCTCTTCTGTGCTTAGTGGATTGCCACCTATATGGTAGCTTGGGGTTACCTTGTTTTTCCCGAAGGGTATGACTATACATTTTTGGCGTTTAACTTCAGGCCATGGCTCTGGCACCAGCTATCTGTTTCCGTGAGTCCCTTCTGAAGGATATCAGTGTCCGATGCACTTTCCACTATGGCCAGTTTGCAGTCATCTGCAAACTTTGTCAGCCAAAGTCCTCCCATGTTGGCCTGTACTTCTGAGAAGTAGATGCCAAACAATAGGGGCCAAGGACCGAGCCCTGTGGGACACCACTTGTGACCGGCTTGGAGTCTGACACAGCGCCAGCAACTCTAACCCTGTGGGTTCTGTCCTTAAGCCAGTTTGCAACCCATCTTGTGACATATGGGTTTACATTTAAGCTGGTAAGTTTTTCTACAATACCAGTGGGGTATTGTGTAAAGCCTTTGCAAGGTCAAGGTAGGCTGTATGGACTGCCTTTCCTCATCAATGGCCTTGGTGACTATTTCAAGAAGTCGACCAAGTTCAAAAGGCATGATCTTCCCTTGACAAAGCCAAACTGGGTCGGGTCCAATGTCTGCAAGTCCCTATATCTTTGTTTATGAGCTCCATTATGATCCTCTCCATAGCTTTGCAGACTAGACTTGTTAAGCTTATGGGCGGTAATTACCAGGGTCCGTGAGGCGCCACCTTTGTGGAGTGGGACCACAGTTGCCGCACGCCACTCCTTGGGCACGTATCCTGTGGTAAGGCTGAGATTAAACAGCTGCCTTATGTGCGGGTTTAATTCCTCATTTAGCTCGTGTAGCACACAGCCGGGGACACCATCCGGTCCCATTGATGCTGTGTTTTTAGCTTTAGAGAGAGCAGCTTTCACCTGCGCATTTGAGATGTCCGGGAGGCTACACTCGGCTGGGATAGTTATCTCTCCTTTAGGGGAGAGGGGTGAAGTTTGCACTGAACCTGTCTGCCAGTATGTTGGCAATGTCTGTGGGTTCAGTGATTTTTGTATCATTTTGGACTAATTCTGAGCATATCTGTGAGTTTCCACCCAGGTTCCTAACATAGCTGAAAAAGGCCTTATGATTGTCCTTTGAATCCATGGCAATTTTTCTCTCAAAATTGGCCTTAGTTGATTTTATGAGTGCTCGTATTTTTTACTAGGTGTATGTGTTTGTGCATTTGCTTGACATTAGAGAGGGCATTTTATGCCAGAATGTGGGACACTGATATTATCATCTTCAGAGCATTTTTCACCAGCATGTGGGACACTGATATTATCATTTTCTTCTCACCAGATACTGCTGATGTAATCACCTATATAGAGTTGTCTGACACTCTCAAAGTCAGACTTGTGCTGTGGAGTTTGTGTTAAATACAGAGTTCTCTAGTTAGTGTACTTTAATTGGTAGGGGTTCTGTTCTCACTACAGTTAACTGGGGGGGGGGTTGTGCATTTGCTTGACATTAGATGGAGTGTTTTACACCAGCATGTGGGACACTGCTATTACCATCTTCTCCTCACCAGTCACTGCTGACGTCTTCACTTATAAAGTGTTGAATGACACTTTCCAAGTCAGTCTTGTGCTGTGGCACTTTTGTTAACTGCAAAGTTCTCTAGGCATTGTAGTTAGATAGGTAAGGGTTCTGGTCTCACTGAAATCAACTGGTGTGGATGCATGTGTGTGTTTGCGCACTTGCTTCACATTATAGAGAGAGAGCATTTTACACCAGCATGTGGAACACTGTGATTACCATCTTCTCCTCACCAGACACTGCTGATGCTATCACCTATAAAGTGTTGTCTGACACTCTCCAAATCAGAATTGTGCCGTGGCACTTGTGTTAAATATAGAGTTATCTAGTCAGTGTACCTAAGTAGGAATGCTGTTCTTACTGTGTGTGTTTGTATATTTGCCTGACATTAGAAACAGCATATTACACCATCATGTGGGACACTGCTATTACCATCTTCCTCTCACTAGATTCTACTGATGTCATCATCTATAGCTGATTTACATATGTCAAGCATTCCCATAAGGGCATGGTCAGAGTCTGGCTTTTAGGCCAGGTGCAAGCCACCTCATTCTATATGATACAGATTACAGTGACAGGGATTTCAGCCAATCCACATAGGTCATGGCGTGGTTTGTAGTCACTGTATTTTCTTGGTGAGAAACCTCTGTGGTCTCTACAGCTGCTGCAGATGTCTGGTGAAGTACATGCAAAAGGGAGTATTATACTCCATTAGTATTCTGACGAGAGTCAAGTATAGTGCTGTTATAACATCCTCAGACCTGGATATGATGGCCTGATACATGAGGTTCACAACATAACCTTTCCATACCACTGTGGAAACTTGGAAGTCAAAGTTCAGTTTGCTATCTACCTGTGCTCCCAGGCCTTTCACTTCTGAGTTTCAGCATAGGGGGAGTATTGTCAGTGCTGTGATTATCAAGAATTCCACTTTGCAAAAGGCTGAAAAAAAGACACATTTTTGCATTTATTTGTAGACCGGGTAGGTTGGTCACAAATCATGTGTTTGTGTTAGCTCCTCCTGTAGCATATTATTTTCATTGGTGGACTCAATGATTGCACCCAATATGCAAGAATCCACAAACCTGGTAAGCCAAAGGCCATATACTTTAGCCTGAATTGTTGAGAAATAGATGCCAAACAGTAAAGGGCCAAGCACAGATCCCTGGGGTATGGCAGTGGTGACAGCTCTATTGGTACAGGTTGATTCACCAACTTTCACAGTATGCATTCTGTCAGTGAACCTATTGGTTAACTGTCTAGTGATGTAAGGGTTAATCCCCAGCTGGGAGAGTTTCTCAATGATACGTGAGTGGGGGATTGTGTCCAAACCCTAGGCCAGATCAAGATAGGATGTATGCACTGTCTTACCTTCCTCCAAGCCTACCACACAGAATCAATAGGCTGTGACAACATCACAGATCTCCTATAGTGTGACTCAGAACATATATCTCCCTGCAACAGTTGGTTACACACTTCAACACACCCTCCAGATGGACTATGTTCCTGTAGAAGGGTGTACATCAACATGCATCCATCTGAGTTGGGGGGGGGCAGAACCTGATGCATGCATGTATAGGCACATCCTGACTCTTCTCATCTGTGAGAAACCAACAACATTCAGCTAATCCAAGGAAACTACTGCCTGGTCAATCATTAAACCAAGTTTATTGCAACCATTGGTAAAAGTAAATGCTTTCTTCCATAATTAAATGAACTTCATCTGGCATTGCAAACAATGTATCACACTAGTTTGTCAAGGTTTTTTTATTGTATGATTAACAAACTGGAGACATCTTACATGGTTATTTTTACTGCTTACAGGTATGAGTTATGATGTTAGCATGATATTTTTCAAGAATGTTTTTTAAATATCTTTAAAGGATTTTAGAAATATTTTACCCTGTGTGGCAAAATAGTGAATTTTTAATGTTTCCAATGCTTTTTAACATTTATATTTGGAGGCTTAAGGTTTTGTATTTTAAATAGGGAATGTATGATTTTAGTTTAAAGAAAAAAGTGGGAAGGGTTTTCAAATATGATACAGCAACACCTGCTTTAGAAGTGGTATATTTAAACTAGTGTGATACATCATTTGTAACGTAAGATGAAGTTCATTTAATTCTTTATGGAAGAAAGTGCTTACTTATATCAATGGTTGCAATAAACTCAGTTTACTGATTGACCAGGCAGTCACTTCCTTGGCTTAGCTGAACCTTGTTTGTTTCTTAAAGTTTGTTTTTGTTTGAGTGGTTCTCCTTATCTGTGAGGTAGACCAACATGTAATCATGGACATTTTCTAATTAGACACTGGTAGTATCCTGGCTGTGTGCACCTGGCATGTGAGAGTTGTTAATGCTACATCCATGCCTGCTACATCTGTTAGATGTCCTCAACGAGCTCATCAAGGGCATGCATGATGACAACACTATCATTCTGTGGAACTTGATCAGGACAAGGTATTTCACACAAATCCCCAGTGAGGTTTTCACTCTGCACTGTCAGATGTGGCCATAAACACCTATATCACCAAGTCGGTAGACCATTGGATTACATACACAACATCTAAATATGATGAATTGTGTGAAGTGACCTATATCTTGAGTCCAGTGATCAGTAGCAACATACACCAAAGATTGCTTCCAGAATTATGACAACACATAAGATGAAACAAAAACATAGGGGGATTTGTTACATTATGAAAATATATGCACACTCCAATGATAATGTATACATCACACCCAATAAGCAGTCCAAGTGATATGTGACCAGTATCCTGGGGTAGATGGTATGTGGAATGTCCAAACACATGTGGCCACAGTGGTGACTACTCCCTTTTATGTAACACAGCTACTGAATATGTGCAGGACATCCACATCAAAGGCCAAAATACTTCCATAATTCACAGCCTCCATCACACCAATAACTGAGTACAATGCACCGTTCTTCATGTACCACCCTATTTCTCTTCCAGTGATGTGTAACTTAAATGTACCATCTTTGCTACAGTGAGCTCTCACACTTCTTATTAGCCATACCTAGGTATTAAAACTGCACAAACCAGGAAGTGACATAAAAACTCCAAATAAATGAAGGCGCCAAAGTATAGAAGTGAGACCCACACAACCTGCCACTAAAAATACTTTATCGAATAGATTAAGCTGTTTTGTCAAGATTGTAACTAATATCAGAATCTTAGAAAAAAATATCACAAACTTTTAAAAAAAACCCAGTTCAGGTCACATAAAAATTGCCTCCAATAGGGAACTACCTCTAATTGAAAAAGCTAATATTTATTTAACATTTGTTAACCAGGGAAGTCCGACTTGGAATAAAGCCAATTTTCAGCAGAGGACTGGGGAGAAATACTCCAGCCATGTCTTTATAACATGAGAGGAAACCCACACAAATGCAGAGAGGACATGCAGACTCAACACAGAAGGCACCCCAGCCAAGAATTGAACCAGAGAACCTCTTGCTGTCAGGTGACAATGCTACCTCTGCACAACTGCACTGTCCTAACAACTATTGACTTGAAATATATATAAAAATAGCATGTAAAAAGAAAATATAGTAAGACCTACCTGAAAAGCAAGATAGTAAATACATATAAATAGATAATGTTACATAAAAAAATTATTAAACAATGTAAGAACAAAGCCTGAGTAAGATGGCAATGGAGACCTTATAGTTTAACCTGGGTAGAAGGTAAGCATTCAATTTAATTTTCCAGCTTAACTCTTTCAGTTCGATAAGGTCTTCCCATGGTTCTCCCCTAGGATTAGTGTGATGAGAACTCCACCAGGCACAAATAAATCGAAGCTCCAAGGTAAAATTGCTTTTAATAAGCACTTTGAACCACTCCACAACAAAGACTGGATCAAATAAAGACAAGCAAAACAAAATAACGTATCCACATACACGCAGCACATACAGCATTTCAGTTTTAAAATGGATGTATAACTGATGAAGTTGGCGACGAAAACGTGTATGTGGATACGTTATTTTGTTTTGCTTGTCTTTATTTGATCCAGTCTTTGTTGTGGAGTGGTTCAAAGTGCTTATTAAAAGCAATTTTACCTTGGAGCTTCGATTTATTTGTGCCTGGTGGAGTTCTCATCACACTTTTCCTGGTTATAAACTTTTTTGGCTCATTTTACCTTTTATCAGTTTTTATGGAGCCGCTGCCGAGCACAGATCCAGCTCCCAAGAGCTCAGAGACTGGGGAACTACGGAAGTTGATTGGGCAACTCACGCAGTTGGTTGCCTTGCTGACACCGCTAAGTCAGTCTTTTGCTTCAATTGCTGCTTCTACACGATTACCGGAAATCAGGAAGCTAATCGGATGCAGACTGAAGCGGATGTATTCACCTGCAATGATGCAAGTAATGTTTTTCAACAGAAGAAGATTTAAACTGTAACAACAGTTTAGATGGCTTTCCGCACATCACAGTGGATCAAACGAACACCAACAGCAACAGAGCAGAGGGTGTTTCTGTAAGACCAAAAAGCCAGCGGAAACGGCAACAAGCCTGCATGGACCAGCCTAATGCTACTACAGGTACACAAAAACTGTTTTCTGACTGCTTCAAAGCTAAATATAGCTTTGAATTTCAAAGCAGTCCAACCAAATATAGTAACATTAATTTTGGTACGCTTTTGGATGATTTGGAATTTTATTTGATTAAGTACAAAACGCTCGAAATGGACAATGATTACCTTAGACACTGTACTACCCTAAATATTGTACCTAAGGGCTTAAGGGTTTGCAAATACCCTAACAATGTCACTGAAGGGTCTGAATTTCATACTGAGCTCATTACTATTTTTGACAATTGTGGTTTAAATGTAATGAAAGCTATTATTAACAACAATGAAAGGTTAATGCAAAAGTTGCATGGTGACATAGAGAAAATTAACAAAGCTATCACAAATGATTTGTTATACACTGTTGAGGCAAATAAGAGAAAATATGAGAATGTTTTTGAAAATGTTGATACTAAATGTAAGGAGGTTCAGAACAGGAAGATAGGGAAAATAAAAAGAGACCAAGTGGAATACAAAAATAAAACTCATTACCCTAGACCTAGAATTACTCACAGGAATGGGTATGACAAATGGAGGAAAGATGACAACTTTGAAGGAGAATGGGGAAACGGACACTGAAGAACAACAACAAGAAATATTAGAGACAGACAGTATCCCCATTAAGGAGATCAGAGAGGCTTATGCAGCAGGGTAGGGTTTATTACAATTCAAAAACTACAGGGGAGGGGGGAGATCTTACCAGGCGACACGTCAAGGTTGGAACTAGAAGTTGGTATTTCTAACAACTTGAATACCTGGACTTTCAATGGGTTCAACATATACAATTATTCTAGTGTCAGCATCAACAAGAGTTGGTTTGATCTTTTTCCAAAGGCTTCACCTTTGTTCCCACACAAAAACGGACATTTTCAAATTATTGATAGACATCAAGTTGTTTATCCGGAAAAAGAATTTAGAACTTTTCTTCAAGGACAACAGGTCTGATTTTCAAGAACAGGGGTTGAAGCGGAAAAGTACATTCAACCCTCCAACTCACCCTCAACTTAGGAACTTTGAATTAAAAGTTGAACATGAAATAAGAAATCATTTGACAACAAGAACTTTTCATTCAAATTTAACCCAGGAAGAAAAAACACTTTGAGAGTCATTAGTGAAAATCACAATCTGAGGGTAATGAAACCTGACAAAGGAGGAGGGTTGTGGTCATGGAAACAATACAATATGAAGGGAAAATGTTGGACTTACTAAATGATTCAGACAAATACACTAGGGTATCCATCAACGAAGTGAATTTAGCATACAGAAGGATTCACTGTTTACTATATGACATGTTAATGCAAGGTTCCATAGATCAAAACACTTACAAATTTTTGGTTGTGGACAAACCAAAAATTCCCTGCATTTTGGGATACCCAAAGTCCACAAAATGCCTGTGACCCCCCTAAGACCAATTGTGTCAGCGGAAGGATCAATTACAGCTCCCTAGCCAAGTTTGTTGATCACAAGATCAAACATGTACTCGAGGGATGTGAAAATGTTCTAAAAGACTCTTGGGATTTACTGAGAAGAATTAAACCCTCAATATACAGTGAAAACACCTGCTTTGGAACCATGGACGTGATTGATTTGTTTGGTTGTATCCCCATGATTTAGGCCTTTCTTGGTTTGAAGAAAAATTAATTGAAAGTAAAAAACTGACACAGACTGATTTCGTTAACACTCTAACATTCATGGAAATTGTATTAAAAAACAATTTCATCTACTTCAAGGAGTACTTCAAACAAGAAAAGGGGGTTGCGATGGGTGCACACTGTGCACCCACATATGCCAATATTATAATGGCCTTTTGGGAAGAAACTTTTCTTCTCAATTCTCCTTTGATGAACGAATGCTCCCTTTATACTAGGTATCTAGATGATTTGTGTTTTTTTTGGAGTGGCAGTGAAGAAAATTTCAACAACCTTTTGACCTTCGTCAACAACACCTCCACATTTTTGAAATTTACTAGTATCTTTGACAAACAGACATTAAAATATCTTGATGTTCACATAGAGAAAAAAGAGGGGAACCTGTCATCAAGAATTTTCAGGAAAGAAACCTTCTCCAACTCTTATTTGCACTACACCAGTTGCCATCCCCCCCACCAGTAAAAGGGGTGTTGAAAGGGCAATTGGTTAGGTGTAGCAGAATGACCTCTGATAACAAAGTTTTTCTTGAAGAAACTGAACTGTTAAAGAATCTTTTACCCAGAGAGGGTACCCTCTAGAGATGTTTAACAAGGTGTTGGAGGAAGTCAATACAAAAGAGCAGACACTTTTGCCCCTATTTTAGGGAAGGAAGAAATACTAACCCACAATTTAGGTTCAGCGGGCAATTTCGCTGAAAAGGGGACAGGATTAATAACTACCTTTAGCGAACAATCAGCTTTTGTCAGGAACATATTTTCTAGAGAATGGGATAGCTTTTCAAAATTTTCAGATCTTGAATCTATCTTTGATAAAGAACTAACCCATGTATATCGTAGAGGGAAAAGTATCAAGAATTACCTTGAAGCAGGGATGAAAAACAACAAGTGTAATAACCAAGAAAAATCCAAGAAAGGATTACAAAAGTGTGGGAGATGTAATTATTGTACCTACCTGATCTGTGGGGAAAGTATGGTTTTAGAAGCAAGGAAAATGACCATACATTTAAATTCATTTGCTAACTGTGACACCAAAGGCATCATATATTTAGCTGTTTGCAAAAATGTCCCTCTTTCTACGTTGGAAAGAGCGAGAGAAAGCTCAGACAGAGAATATACGAGCACTTATATGATGTCAGGGTGAAGAAAGAAAAAAGTGCATTGAGTAAACATTCAATAAAATGCAACACCACAGGTTACTCATTTTTGTATTGGAAGTGGTTCCCACTAATCCAAGAGGTGGAATGTGGGAGACACTCATTGAGTATAAAGAATTGTATTGGCAGCTCTTTTTGGATGCAAACCGTAATTTTGGGCTCAATGATATGGTATCATTGGCGCCAGTTTTGAAGATGAGAGCTGCCAAGCTTTAACTCAAAGAAGTTTTTTCAGTTTTGGTTTTATTGTTATGATATTTTATACAGATTGCAAAAAAACAAGTGTTTCGTTGGATTCTCAAGGTCTCAGTGTATGGCTTCGCAATTCATTCAATGGCCACAAGATGGTGCTTTGTTGTTATTTCAGATCCAAAAGCCCAAATCAAGCACAACACAGAAACATTTTAAAAGTTTTATTTAAATGTATTTAAATGTATTAAAGGTTTTAAATTCTTAGACAAATTATAATAAAAGGGCATAAGTTGAGATTATATGTTTTAGAGAATTGGACTTATTTATTTAGTTTTTTACATAGTTTTTATGAATTAATCATTCAATTAAATGAACCTTAATTGAATGTGTTAAAGGATTGGACAACAGACCTATGACTAAATTCAAACAGCATATAAAAGCATTTCAGTTTTAAAATGGATGTATAACTGATGAAGTTGGCGACGAAAACGTGTATGTGGATACGTTATTTTGTTTTGCTTGTCTTTATTTGATCCAGTCTTTGTTGTGGAGTGGTTCAAAGTGCTTATTAAAAGCAATTTTACCTTGGAGCTTCGATTTATTTGTGCCTGGTGGAGTTCTCATCACACTTTTCCTGGTTATAAACTTTTTTGGCTCATCTCCCCTAGGATTGACATGCACCATGTCAATACCTACGAATTCAAAACAATGTCCAGGATGTTTGAGAACATGTTTAGACAGTGCATTATTACTCTTCTGTTTCTTAATGTCTGATACATGTTCATATATATGAACTTTCAAATGCCTCTGCATTTTCCAGACATAAAAACGTTCACAGTGTTTCATAAGGCCAAGGAGATGACTCTCTCAGAATTACAGTTATAATGAAATGTTGTTCTGATAAAAATATTGTGCACTGTAACTCCTTTTTTCTCTGAAATGAACTGACACTGGTCACACTGGCCACATTTGTAGGTGACGTTTTTCTTCTTTGACCATCCACCTTCACTATTGTTCTCCTTTTCCAAATATTTTTTAAAGACCTACTTTTTTGTATACCACCAATGGAGCTTTGGCAACCACTTCATTGAGTCTGTCAAAGCAGGAAACTATACACCAATTGGAAGATGATATTATGGTCCCCAGTATATGTGGTGACAAAAGCATGAGTAAACTTTCTGTAAACTGCTGTGTTTTTGGTAAAAAAGATTTGTACTATTTACACCATCTTCACATAGATGGGGGTTATAAACTTTATTTGTTCTTTTGGTCATGATCCTTGGGTAACCTCTTGTGTAAAACATGTAATTTAATTTTATGGCTTCAAAACTGAATGCATCATTTTCAGATTCCATTCAGACTAGTCTATCAAAATGGCCTTTCACAAAACCTCTTTTTTGATGTTCTGGGTGGGAACTCGTATACTGTAAAAGACTGTTAGAGTATGTGGGCTTTCTGTATATGTCACTTATCAATCTCTTGTTGGCTACATCCTTAAATATTTCCACATCTAGATAATTACTGTGAGTATCGCTGTGAGATAAAGGAAATCTCAGAAAAGGGGTAGTCTGACTCAGATAATCAATGAAAGATTCTATTTCTGCTGTAGGTTTCTTCCACATAATAAACAAATCATCCAAGAATCAGGTATACAAATTCCATGGAGGCTTGTTGAATGCCGAGAATACAAACTTAGTTGCCCATTGTAACATAATAATATTAGCAAACATGGGAGCACACGTGGCCCCCATAACTACCCCCTTCATCTGTAAAAAATATTGCCCATTGAAAAAGACAAAATAATTTTTTACTACGAGTTCCATGACAGTGACCAATGTGTTAGTGACATTGTCAAAATCCATAAATTTTGTTAAAAATTCATGAAACCATTCTAAACTAACATAATGGGGTATTATATTAAATAAATTGGTGACATCTATGGTTAGCAAAACAAGGTGCTCTGAAAATCTTGCTCAATTTCGTGAGGAAGTCCCAAGAATCTTTACATAAATGTTTGAATTTGTCCAAACAATGTTTTAATTTGATGTCTACATAACAGGCCAGTAAATGGATCTTAGATTTGCTCGTATTTAATCTTGGTCTCATAGAGGATCAATGGGGTCCTTGTGTATTTTCAGGACCCTAAAAATGGCAGGTACTATAGGAAATTTTGTATGCAAAAAATTCCAGACTTCATAGCTGATCTGTCCTTGATCGAATATGTCCTTTACCAGCCAGTCACTTTTGGCATAAGATATATTTACCCAGTTGATAGAGGACTCCTCATAAAATCCACAATTGAGCAAGTGAACATTAATTCTATCTGTATAATCTGTTTTGTCCATGATAACTAATTCCCCATGCTTTATCAGGGTTCATGACCCTTGCCCTCTTGTCTTGGCTAGGTTTTCAATGATAAAAATCAGCCTGTAAAAGACTGGAAGCAATGCTTTGAGTTTTATCCATTATCTGCTGTCTAAAATTGAACTCACATTATTTTTCAAACATTATTAAGTGTACAGGTAAGGGAGTTTAAAGTACTTATCTGGTGTAATGCATTAAGTTCACTCTGTTGCAAACTGTTGATAAAGATGACCTTAAAATTTAGTTATCTTATAAAAAGTTTGAAGTCAACAATCAAATCAACTAAGTTAGTACCAACATCAGGTACAAGAGTATGACCTTTGCTAAGTAATTCGACATATTTTATATTGTAAACCCTATTTGTAAAATTATATAGTTGGAAATCACCTGTGGAATTCATAATAATCTGTAGTCCCATATCCTCCAGATGCCCAGAACCAAAATCAATTGTGGAAGATACCTGTTCTAATTCTGTCTCCTCCATTGATATTTTCTCCCTATGTTCTGCTGTGGAAGCTGCCCCATGTTGGTCCCATACTGATTTGGCAGACTCCATGATTGATGTTGATGTTTTTTGATTCTCCCTGACCAACGCAGTTGTTTCTCTTATAAAGGGGGAGGTACTACTCTGCTTTCATCCTGTCCTGGTGAGTCATTAGGTGGAATCCCTCCTACCCTTTGTTGAAAGTCCTTTCCACTAATAAAATTCGGGTAGGCAATGTTATTTACATAATCTTGCCTATATCATTTGAATTTATTCTCCTTACATTTTAAAGTACTGTTGGCAATATTATCAATGTTCCTAAAAATGGTATGGTATTTATCTCTATACTGATTGAAAAGTAAATCTTCAGGGATGGCTTTGTGTAATACCGTTGCTTCTTGTGTTAGTTTCGCGATATTCCTTTGATTGTGTTAGATCAATAGCTCAAGCAACTCACATCCTTGTCTATCAAAAAATATCTAGTAGTTCTGTATGGAGGTGGGGATATTTTACTAGACTACTGGGGAATTTCCAGTTAGTGAGACCTTTCACAACCCTTCTGACTTTTATGCTGTCCACAAAATAAATATTCTCGAGTTGTAATTTTTTTTATTTTAAGTAATGAGTTTTCAAGTTTGTTAAGTGACTTATCTACTGTACCCAGTTCCCTAATAGGGGTACCACTGAAACGCACTGTGTGTTGAAGGCAGGTACCAGTATTGAATGTGTTAGTTGAACTGTGGTCTAAGATGATTCCCTGATTGTTGTATTGAAGTTTGTTTGTCCCCCTAGTGCTGTCTGAACCACCATTGCTATTTCCTTGTCCTGGAGGGATATATAATGGTGAGTACACTGTTTGGTACTCACTAAAGAGCTCTGCACATTGAACTTAGCTACAAAACCAGGGTAAGTAGCAGAATATGCTAATGAAGGAATACATGGAGGAGTACATGCTGATGAAGCAATTCAATATGGTGGACAAATTCAGGAACATAAAAAAACTGCATGTGCATGCCACACTCCCTTTTGGCCTCAATTCCAATTCTCCTTGGAAAACAGTTACAAAGACACTTAAAAAATATATTAGGGTTTGCTGTTGCTATTATTAATCTGCATGTGCTTTAATACAATGTGCTGATGCTGCCAGACCTAGGCTTAGAAGGAGAAGTGTGTTTAGATCATATTTGATATACCAAGGACTTTATGATACTGAAACAGTAGAGCACTACAGGGAGCAGAGAAATACCTTAGAGCAAATAGTGAACATCTGTCATCCTCACTGAGGCCCCAAGGAGAAATCACGGAGAAAACATCCCAGTGGAAACCAAAGTATGTGCAGCATTATATATACTAGCTACAGGCACTTTTCAGAGACCACAGGGGCTAAATTAGTGGTGTCACAGGTCTTACCCTCAAGAATATTACACTAATTTCTCTCAGCAATGCTGCAACATGTTAGGGAACATGTCGGTTTCTATATACCCCAGAGGAGCGAGCTACCATCGTACAGCATTTCAGTAACATAGCATATACACTTGGGGTTCTGGGGTCATAGACTAAACACACATTGATCTAAAAGCCCCACTTGGTGAAAAAGGAAGGAGGTATATAAACAGAAAATGACATCAATTTATCAGCTGCCAGGTGGTCTGTAATGTCTAGGGGATCATCTATAATGTGAGTTCAGGTAATTCTGGCAGTTTCCACAACTCCCAAATATGGCATACCTGTGATTTCTATATATATGGTTTTCTAGCTGTGACTTCCCATAAGGACATCTATCATGGGACAGAGGTTATTCACTGGAACCATGCCTCATGAGGCTCTTGACACCCATAAGAAACCCACACAACTCCTCTGAGCAAGGTTACAATGATGCACATACTCAAACTAGAAATATTATAGAGCATGTTTTTGGCTTTCTCAAGTAATTTTTCCAATATCTAGATACATCTGGAGATGTTCTGCAGTATAACCCAACTACCATAGCCAAAACACTAATAGTTTATGCCAAGTTACACAATATAATTCTTTGGAAACAGTTGCAACAGGAACAACAAGGCAAAAGACCACAGTTCCCACCACCAATGGCAGGGCCATCAGACACAGATGAGTCTGATGAAGAAATGGCAGGTGTGGATGATCCTGGCAGACACAGGTGTGCACAATATCCTATGATCCTGACTAAGTGGCCTCTCAACTGTCCCCTTTTTTCAGGGACATCCCTGATTTTGACTCAAATTTCAGCTCTAAGTTGCCCTGTCCCTCATAATCCCTCCACAAACTGTTGACTTTTGGAGAAAAGCTGGTAAATTACATTGAACATACAATGACAATAATTACACTTACTGACTTCTTTTAACTCAGAAAATGTATATCAGTTTGCATTCTGTTATTCCGTCAATGTCTGAGGTTAATAGTATTAATATTTTAAAAGTGTGGCTAATTGTCCCTGATTATTTCTGAATTTGTCCCTGATTCTATTGAGATTTGTCCCGGATTAGTTTTGAGCTATGTGAGCATACACACTCACCACTTAAGTGAAAATTTAAGAAGTTAAACATATACAAACAGTATTAGTGATGCATGCAAAATTATCAGCCTTTACTTACCCATGTAACATTTATGTTCAGAGTATCAGACAGACTCAACCCAGAAGAGACAGCTTGTATCAGCAGCTTTAACCAATGAAACTGCTTAATCTCTAAAGAAGAGATAAATGATTGCCCTCATATTTAAGTATTGAAATTCAAGATAAAACATTTCTCAGCAGTAACTTGGGAGTGATAATATATTCAACATAAATATATGAAAACAAGTAAGCTATTAAAAGGTATATACAATGACTTTTCACAGAGGATGTATACAACCTGTTTATCAATCCAAAGAAAGCCAATGTCAAAACAACTCCCACAATCTTAAGTCAAATTTCGCAATCATATACATGCAGACATAATCAAGCATACTAAAGCAACCCTAAGAAATAAAAAAATATGGCATAAGTATGCAAGATGCATATTAAGAACATGCATCCAAAAGAGAAGAACAAATATATATTGGCCAATGACATATGCTTAGCCTTAGCGGTACTGTGCATCAGACATAAATGTTGCCCAACCCAGATACCTCAACGGTGGCTAAGGCAATCTCAACATCCTCTGCACATGGTGATGAGCAAGCAGTAATTCATGAACAAGAAGTAATTCACAATTAACAGGACTGTATTACTACTAACACTTCTATAAATATAAATAACATTCAGTTGAACTTTAGCAGAATATCAAAAAAGTCCATTTCAGTACAATACTTTTGATGAAAGCAAGCATCTGACTAAGCAAGCTTTAGATATCTACTCTGTGTATCAGACATAGGCAACAAAGTCACAAAGAAATGTGCAAAGGACACTGCATAGTCATCATCACTTGCAAAGGGTAGGGTGCATGGGTGTGTGTGTGTGTGTGTGTGTGTGTGTGTGTGTGTGTGTGTGTGTGTGTGTGTGTGTGTGTGTGTGTGTGTGTGTGTGTGTGTACGCGCGCGCGTGTGTGTGGTGATATGTCCAAGATGAAGTATACTATATGTGGTTCTGCAGGAGCACAACCACAGCACTTGTGCTAGCACTACACATAGGCATCCTGGAGAGGTGTGAGCCATGCATGGTAGAGAGTTCAGTTCACGGATGCTACCCCACAGTATGTGAACCACCTCTAGCAGGAGCTGCACTGCTAGTTTCATGGCTCTGGCTAGAAGTCAGGGAGCTACTTGAATGTGAATGATGTCTGCTGGACAAGCTCTCATTGTGACCATGTCCACTACCAGGTGGCCTACCACATCTGGGGATGGACAGTTCAATCACTGATGGAGTAGTGGAAGTGGTGCCACTAAAGGACTGGGATCTGGCACAGCCTCTTGACAATGTAGAGGATCTTTGGCCATATGGATGCTGACCCGCCCCCAGCAAACATTTAATTATAGGCACAGCATGTTTCACTATGTCATTCATCTGGTCCAATGACTGGTCCACATAGCTCAGGCAGTCTCACATGTCAGAATGCAAGACATGCAGTGATAGGCCATTGTGGTAATTGTCTATGCCTTGCAATGGCCATACACATATGTTGGGTGGCACCTACTGACACACCAGCATCAGGGGCGAGCAGAAAGCATGCCTCATCAGAGCACCTTTGATGACAGCTCTGTGTGGTATTTCAACCTCATGATGGCTAGGTGGTTACTCTGCCAGCTCTGTGACTGCAGTAATCATACTACACTGATCAACCATGTCACCACTAGCCTGTTGTATTTCTGAGGGCTCAGTGTCATGCGTATGTATAAGCATACTGACTGTGTCCAATCTCTGGGGAGGGGTTCTTGGACCCACATTCTTAGTGTCAGACTGACCATCTGAAACCCCAGACTGTGCCTTTTCATCACCATCATCATCAGAGGCTACCAATACTCCAACATCAGGTTGTAGGAGCTCTGTGATTATAACAGTAAAACACAACAAAAAGAGAAATACAAGAAAGAATTATCAGACATATGCTATGTGACCCGAAGTAAAGCAATACTAGATCCAAGTGAAATTAAAGGTTTTATTATGGTAGATTTAAAGATTAATATATAAAATCATACAACTAAAATATGTATGCCCGTGCCATTTTCAGGTGGTTCTGGATCCACAGTACCAGAGTTGCCTAGACAGACAAAATGGAGATGGATAGATGTATGATAAGCATTAAATAGAATTTGACACATATTCCAACATATATGTCACCTTTGGAGTAAACTTCCACCACATGATAAGCAGTGTAACCCCCTTGCCACCTTCAAGGTAAACCTAGATAACTGGATGGCAGCCTCAAATTTTCAACTGATCTATCCTGTCCTGCCCTGCTTGAGGTTAGAGAGAAATTTTGAACAGGGATTTTTTGGCTAGACATGAAATGGTCTGCAGACTGAATGCCTAGTTGTTACCTATGAACCTATAACCCTATCATGACAACTCTTTTTATAACTCTAAAAACAATTTTAAAACTGATATCCTTAATCTCTCTCTCTCTCTCTCTCTCTCTCTCCCTAATTCCATCTCTATGTCATACTGTAAACACATATGAATGGCATACCTGTAGCATCAGCAGTAGACACCCTTTTGGTTGTCTTCCACCTCTGCACCCGCATGCAGCACAGCACTGGGCATCTTTGTTGAGCTGCCTGGATCCCTTATAGTAAACAGGAACTCCTCCATCTCAGTCAGTGCTGCAGGATCACTCCAATAGCTATTTCTGTGCTAATACACTGGATCTTTTTTTGACTTTGGTGATCACATCACATCACTGGCCCAGTGTCTGATGGCAGTGAAATAATGGCCATGTCCATCCACAATATTCACATCATTGACCACTTTCACCAGATACCATCACAGAAAGGCTTGTCACCTATGACCTTCTGTAGAAGGCACACGCTATGTTGGCAGTGTCCCTCGTCTATAACCTCATTCTCAGCATCACAGAATACAGGTTTATGTGGCATGGATTTTGTAGGTGTCATATTGTCACAAGAATAAAAATGCATGTATCAGATGAATCAGCAGGGGCTGTGTGCTTAGAAGATGATCTTCACTGGGCAGAGAAAAAAAGATTAATTTACATAGCCATTGCTAATCACATGTACAAAACTGGTCTATATGAATATGCACATCCAACACATAGCTTTAACCCCCCCCTCCCACACACACACACTATGGCAATAAAAGAATTTTAATAAGGAGAATCAGCTATGTAATTACAGACTATATAACAGCATTACCAGTGAAGCAAGTGTAAAAAACAGTAGCTCAGCCTTCTTTTTAGAAATGGGATCATTTCCCAGGTGCTGTCAGTTAGAGTTTATAAAATGTATGCTACACCAACCTATTATGTCAAAATTTGTATAAATGTATGTATTACCAAAATGATTTTACCAGCGTCATAGAAAATGTCATGTCATATGAGCGTGTCACTAGAAAAGATGTCTGATAACAACCCACTAAACCAGACAGCATGGCCAGAGGTGACAATATACACTTTGAAATGTAATTCAGACACCATCATCATAAAATGTTTGATGATTTCACAGTGGAACACATGTAAATCCACTAAGCATCAAAGATTGCTATGTAGATTGCTATGTCTCACTGGCATATTTCACACCTGGAGTGTATTTTAGGCAATTGCTCCCAATTTATCTGGCAGGTTATTTCTGTGCTTCCTATCACACAAATGCAGTTAGCAATGCCATTGCACACACTCTGATAAACATGAGATCTTAACTGTGTGCCAATCCCCTGTCATATTTCCAGATATCCTTTAGAAGACAAGGCAGGTGCTGGAGAAAGTGCTGCTCCATTTAAAACTTAAAGATGGTGTTAAGAGGAGTCCCAACTCTTTTTGGTGCACCTTGTAAAGAACAACAGCTATAAGATTTGGAAGTAGGAATGTACTGGGTTCAATACAAGGTTGTGGCTTGGAAAAGCTTGGCCAAGGCTGTCAACAGTGCAAATGGCATTCCTCATGCTGGTGAACAATGTCTTCACCATTATAGTGACATGAAAAAGTGTAAGCAGGACCTCCTGATCCAATGGGAGGAAGAATTTGCTAAGAACATCCCTATGTTTTGTAAATATGGTGATCTTTCAAAGGTCATTACAACACGATGGATTGGCAAGACATATACTTTTCATTATGCTTCTTTGTTTTCTGTTTTGTCTTTTGTGCAGCTGCTGGAAGAATAGATCAAAAAAGGGAGGCATATCAGGAATGGCTAACATACATCAGAGAGGCACAGAGTAAGCATGGCTCGTGTATGAAAGAAAGGAAAATCATAATACATCAGAAATGTGATTACATTTATCAAATTTCAGGAAATCAGCCCATATGAGCTTGTGGCACACACACACACACACACACACACACACACACGCACGCACACACACACACACACACACACACACACACACACACACACACAGCTGAGTAGGTGTACCACACCTATATATAAATATATATATATATATATATATATATATATATATATATATATATATATATATATATATATATATTATATATATATATATATATATATATATAAAGCATACATGTATGCACGAATAGCTCTTGATCATTGCATTAGGCAATGTGCAAATCATCTTAGCTGTGTGGTGGTCAATTTCAAGCTGCATCAATTATTTTGTATTATAGAATAACATACAAAATCTATTTTCTGCAGTCATTAAATAACATTAAAGTTTAAATTTATTGGGGATATTAATAACGCCTACACAGACTTTTTTTCCATGTAGGCTTAGTGGCACACTGCTTACAAGAAAGTAAGCAGGTATGTGATCCAGTAAACAGAGCTGGGCGGTGAGCATGCACATGCCTACACAGAAGTATCTGTGGCATGCGATTCACCTGATAAGCAGGTGAACTGCATGCAAATAAGGGAGGTAGAGCAATCTAGGAAGCAGTAGGCAGTCCTACAGACCCTGTGTTGATGTTTGTAATGTATATGGAAAAATTCCTTGTACAGGATGTCAAAAAAAAAAAAAACAACAGAGGCTGTAAAAGTGCAGGTAGATGGGCAGAAATAGCATAGCAAAGACAGATATGTGCAAAACTATCCACCATGTGTACAAAACCATATGGAAAATAATTTAAAATAATTTAATTTATTTTAATAATGCAGGTATGCTTGTGCGACACACCGCAGTGCCCAAACATGCTGTTATGAACAAAAAAATATTAAAACGTGTAAAAACAAAATGTAGTAGTATGTGATAGTCATGTATTAATAGGACCCTGTGTGGAGTATCGACAATGGTGTAATGTTTTTTTTTGCTAAGGAAGCAGTGCCTGGAATCATGTTGTTTCAAGGCTGTGTGCACAGATCCCTATGCAAATGATATAGGGTTACTGAATAGCACAAATGTGTATCCATGTCCACAAATCCCATCCATGTAGGCACAGAACCATGTTGGAGTCCACAGAAGATGTAGCTGACATCAAGGGGAGGTGTGTCTGAGGTCTTGTAAGCTCACTGGAGCTCAGCGGCACCTGTTCGCATGGTGTGGCACCCTACTAAGTATGGGGGTGTGTACACTGACTGCTAAGCTTTGTTTACCTTTGGGGCACATGTTTTATTTGGTTTGAGCATGTTTGCATGGTGCACCGCCATGCTGAGCTTGACCTTTCATTTACCTTCACTGCGCTTGTCTGCATGGTGTGACGCTCTGCTGAGTGAGGAAGGCTGCTCAAAAAAAAAAAAAAAAATTGACTGAGAAAGGCAATGATATCTTAATTACTGATGACCCCTGTTTCACTTAAATTAGGGCCATTAACAGTCCTTAATGATGTACTTGACAGGTGGAATGCATCATAGGTAGCCAATCGCACATGCTGCACCTACAGCAGAACAGTATAAAAGTTGCCTACACCCTACAATCTCATTTCACCTCCATACTCTGCACCAGTGGAGTACAGACTTTGGAGTTTTAACTGAAGGAATGCTAGGGGCTGCTGCAGGTCTGCTACATCTATATGTGTTAGATGCTGAAGTCAATGCTGCTGCTGCTGCTTACTATAGGCTGAGATTAAGAAGGAGAAAAGTGTTCACGCCAAGGGTAACTTTCCAGGAGCTACATGAGCTGGAACTTGTAGAGTGCTGCAGGATGGACAGAGACATACTACAAGAACTCACTGAGCTCTGCTGACCCCAACTCAGACCCAGAGCCAACAGAGGGGAACTCATCCCAATGGAAACAAAGGTATGTGTTGCCCTTAGGATACTAGCTGCAGATACTTTCCAAAGAACAAGTGGGAACATGACAGGGGTCTCACAGGCATCAGCATCCAGGGTACTCCTCCACTTCCTGGATGCCATGCTAAAACATGCCAGTAAGCACATTTATTTACCCTGCAACTCTGAGGAGAAGGCTAGCAGTATGTGACTCTTCTACTGTGTAACACACTAGCCTGAGGTACTGGGTGCCATAAATTGCACTTATGTACACATCAAAGGACTGGCTGTCAAGTAGGGTAGAGTCTACGTAAACCACAAGAGGTATCACTCCATCAACTTTCAGGTCATGTGCAATGCCCAGGGCATTATCATGAATGTGTGTGCTGACAGCCCTGGCAGCTATCACAACTCCCATATCTGGCATGCATCACAGTTGTATCAGATGTTTGCTAGGGGGGGCATCTCATATGGCCATCTACTGGGGGGTGCTGGCTATGCACTGGAACCATGGATGATGACACCTATGAGAAATGTGCACACACCCACTGAAGAATGCCATAATGAGGCACTGTCACAAACTAGGAACATCATAGAGCATGTATTTGAACTGCTCTAGTCATGGTTATGGTGCTTAGATATATCTGGTGGAGCCCTGCAGTACTCTCCAGCCACATGTGCACAGATATTCACAGTATGTGCCATGCTATACAATATGGTCCTGTGGAAACAGCTGTGGCAGGATTACCAGAGGAAAGGGATACACAGCCCTCCACTAGTGCCCAGGACCCCACTCCCCACAAGTACACACCACAGGGGGACTCAGAGGAGGAACCCCCTGAGGCTGTCCCTGTAGGCAGATGTAAGTATGCCCAGTATGCCCTGGTCTTCGCCAAGAAACAACGCACAGCGCATACGCTGACAGCCTAAGATCCTAGGGACTGACACCTTACTCTGACTCACATACATAGTAAAAAGGATGCCTGTCAGAGCACACAACCTGTACCTAACATATATTGGTTGTGTACTCCATGCATCCAACAGAGTCAGCTCTGAAACAGGTCTCTCAACTGCTGCATTCACATGGTAAGTCTCTATCCTATACAACAGATGTATGGGGTATTAGACTATTATAGAATATGTATGGACCTACTGCATGCATGTAAGGGAATAAAGTGGGCTACATAGCTACTTGCAGAGAACTAGCAGCTATTTGAGACAACAGGTACTCTTTCTAATACTGACTGCCCCATAATATGTATTAGGCCACATGTCTGGAAACCCCACCACATTATGCAAGGGAAATGTCAAACAGTGGGATCATAGGACAGATGCATGACTGTCAATGCCAGACTCCCCTACCTCAAACACATCAGTGTTCCCATGCAACTGCAGTAACAATATGTTTGCAAGGATATATCAGCAGACCACACAATTCCAGGGCTGTTAAACAGAACCTGGCCCCATGCTGTATTATCCACAAAACGCAGGGGCCACAGCAGAGGTCACAATGTATGTCTGTATACTGTTAATAGTCTGAGGAAATAAACCTTACTTTTGGGATGCTGGTGTGGCTCACTGGGCTAAGGACATTAGCCTGGTCAGTGGTATTGATGGTTCAAAGATGGCCACACCTAGAATTTTTGGATGAAGGTTACTCATATGGTAGGAGTCCCATAGACTGTCATAATACCATAATCTGTTACTGTAAGGAGGATGGACACAACCAGAGTAAATGGGGGAAAGAAGTCCAAACCTACAGAACTTAGCCAGAGTAAATCGGGGGACAGAGTTAAAAATCTACAGACATTATATATGCTCTGAGCAACCTAGTAGGTGGCTAGTATTACAGTAGCTTGCAACAGATCACATTAGCTGCAGTATATATAGGCCATCACATAACTGTGTCTGTACTCACAACAATTCAATGGGCTGCATTTCATACTATATTACCAGATAAACACAACTGTATGAGGAAAAGAGCAGACATATGAGGCAGAATGCTGGACATTATGCAAAATCATGTACAGTGAGAGGTATGCAGAATGTCACCCTGTGTGTGGTGTCACATCATGTACCCCAGTCACATCATACCTCTCAACTTGTTAGAACAGGGAATCTGGACAAAGCCATAAACAATAGTGGGACAAAGGCCTAAATATACAGAGAAGGATAAACTATTGGCCAGACAAATGTGGAAAGGTGAGAGAATAACAGGTCTTGCATTAGCATGAATTCCTGCTGTGCATGGAGTTAGTAACTCAAATGTCTCTCATCATATCCTAATGTCATTCTATACTGCTTTGCCCCTAATGTGTCAGAAAATCACAAGGCTATGTAAAACATACCATAAATATGATGCAAAACTTCACACATTCCAGTACAATCTGCACAGTTGATAGGTATGAGTCACATATTACATTCCGCAAACAGCTGGGGAATGCCTTGGACAAAATATCAGGGAGGTGCCGGACTGTGGAAACAGGTCTAGCAGCCAGATGGCTGTAGAGCACACAAAATTCCGGAGTAGAGTACTGGTAGTTCTGGCCCGGAGCCACCTTGTAAGTACTGACAGTCACACTGAGCATGCTGCTACACTTAGTTAACTTGAGCCCATGTCTGTTGACTCATCTGCCCAAAGACCTGCTATGTGAGCATATGTCTGTACAGGCAGACAGCTATGTATACATATTTGTCTCTCCCTATCCCCTCACACTTGTTTAGTGTCTCTATCAGTATGTTGCACATATATATTTATATATGATAAGATATGTATACATAGCTATATAAAGTAAAATGATACAGAGACTCCACACATACTCTACATCTATAGAATGCATTTACATTACTGACACACACAACTACATTTAAGGTGACAACCTTGTTATACAGATTGAGATAGATATGGGTGGGGATGTACGAATGTTCCCACATACCCCTGACTGCTGGGGTTATCTGCACATATACAACACAACATACATTTGATCACACCTGATAAAGGCCGCAACAGTACATAATCCACTCACCCACAGAACCCTGAGTCTGCAGGCTGTCACCTTGCAGACAGACATAGACATGCAGGTGGTGTAATGTACAATGGTTTCAATATACTCCTTGGACAGGCCCTTAAGAACATTGGCTGAGAGTGTAGTAACAGTTAAACAGTGTGGTGCATATGATAAATATTGTAAGCTATAATGTGTTATACTAGCTAGGTAGGAGTTCTAATCTTACAACAGCCAACTCTGTATCTGTGAATATATCCCCTTGCAGCAATTTAGACATGCCACTTTGGGCTATCTCTGTGCAACGGCTATGCTTTTGATGCCCACTGACTAGCTGCAGGCCTTAATAGTGGCCTCTGTTATGAGGCCTGCTGAAGTCATCCACCTTAAGTGCACTGGCTGAAAGTGTAGTAGTAGATAAACAGCATGGCAAACACGATAAGTGCTGTGAGCTTTAGTGTGTAATACTAAATAGATAGGAGTTCTAATCTCAGAGCAGCCAAGTGTGTGTGTGTGTGTGTGTGTGTGTGTGTGTGTGTGTGTGTGTGTGTGTGTGTGTGTGTGTGTGTGTGTAAATATATCCCCTTGCAGGACTTCAGACAAGCCCCTATGGGTTATTGCTGTGCAATGGTTATGCATTTTATGCCTGCTGCTGACATCAACAGTGGCCCCTGTTACAAGGCCTGCTGATGTCATCCACCTTAAATGCACTGGCTGAAAATGCAGTAGCAAATGAACAGTGTGGTGCGTTCGATAAGTACTGTGAGCTATAGTGTGTAATACAAGATAGGTAGGGGTTTTAATCTCACAACATCTAACTCTGTGTGTGTGGGTGTGTGTGTAAATATGTCCCTGACAACAGTAGAGATATGTCCATGTGGCCTACCCCTGCAAATTGGTTTTGCATTTTATGGCCTTGTGGCTAGATGCTGGCCATAAATTTCCCTCCTCTATATAAGCATAATTGATGTTCACCACCATCTACAGTTGTATGTGCAGACTACCTAGGTGATATGTATAAAGGGTAGTAGAGTATGTCTCAGGGTATGAAAGCACATTTATGCTGACTCTCCTCATTGTTTTTGACACAATGTTCTATGCATACACACCTAGGGAGCCATGCACATATATTGGCATACCTTGTTGACATCATATCTTTGCTGAGCGGCCTTGCCATTCTGTTCATAGGTTCATAGTTTCATAAGTTGGAACTAGGCTATTGGCCCTATGGCCTATACAAGCCTAGCCATAACAATTCCCTGGCTGTTTCTTCCCACAATTTTTACTTCCCTGGAACCCTGTCAAGCAGGGTGACTGATGTGATCCCTGGGGTGATTTTCCTATCTCCCATCCAATCATCAAGTTTCCTTTTGAAGAGGGCCAAAGAGGTGCTCTGCTTGACATGTATGGGCAGTTTATTCCAGAGTCTGGGGAGACTCTGGGTCAGGAACATATCCCTCCAGCATGTTTTGTTCATTGTGATGACAAGGTTTAGATCCCTGGAGTGTGTGGCTCTGAGGGATTTTGATTTCTTTAAGTGTAGCATGTCCAACAGCTCTGGGTTTGACATGGCCTTGTATGTTAAGCAGCGATCACCTCTGAGTAGACGATATACGACAGAGTATAGCTGGAGTTTTTTTAGATGATCAGCATAGGGCATCTGCTTTAAGCCTGTGATTCTTTTAGTGAGGTATTTCTGTGGCCTTTCCAGTTGTTGCAGATGTCTTGAGAGGTACAAAAGAAATGGGGTGTTGTATTCTATAATGGGTCTAATGCAGGATAAGTACAGTGGGACAATGACCTCTTTTTTCTGGATGAAAAGCCCTTAGTGATGAGATATGCCACATAGAAGGATTTCCTGACTGTTGTGTTGATGTGGTTCTCGAAGGTGAGACCACTGTCCACCTGTGTCCTTAAGTCTCTTATCACACTTTCTGTGTTTAGTGTACTGCCACCTTTGTGGTAATTCACAGGTACATGTTTTTTTCGAAAGGGGATAAATATACATTTCTTGGCATTGAGCTTGAGCCCATGGCTCTGGCACCAAGCATTTTTCTGTAAGGCCCTTTTGTAGAATATCCACATAATTTGGGGATTCAGTAATGAC
The DNA here is from genome assembly GCF_019279795.1 of Protopterus annectens. NCBI lineage: Eukaryota > Metazoa > Chordata > Ceratodontiformes > Protopteridae > Protopterus > Protopterus annectens. Next base: position 328,024,015 of record NC_056725.1, read on the forward strand.
TCCCAGTTTGCAGTCATCTTCATCTACGAACTTTGTTAGCCAGAATCCCTTAGTGTTGGCCTGTACTTCAGAAAAGTAGATACCAAACAAGAGCGGTCCCAGGATTGAACCCTGAGGTACTTCACTTGTCACTTGTCTGGAGCGAAATCTTGAGTCGGATACTTTTACAGTGTGGGCTTTGTCAGTAAGCCAGTTGGCAATCCATCGAGACATGTAGGGATTAATGCCCAGCTTAGTAAGTTTATCTATGATTCCAGAGTGGGGGATGGTGTTGAAGGCCTTGGCGAGGTCCAGACCGCCTTACCCTAATCCACAGCTCTGGAGACTGATTCAAAGAAGTCAATCACATTCAAGAGACAAGATCAGCACTTCACGAACCCAAACTGGGTGGGGTCTAGTGTATGAAAGTTGCCAATGTCTTTGTTTATAAGTTCCATGATAATACATTCCATGGCCTTGAAGATCAGGCTCGTTAGACTGATGGGGCAGTAGTTCCCAGGATCCAAGGTGAATGCCCCCTTGTGGAGTAGGATAACTGTAGCTGTGTGCCACTCAGTGGGCATGAAGTCTGAGGTGAGGCTATGATTAAACATGACACTTAGGTGAGGTGTCAGTTCATTTTGTAGTTCATGTAGTACACAGCCCGGGATGATGTCTGGTCCCATGGATGCTGTATTCTTAGCTTTAGAGAGTGCATTTTTTACCTGTGTGGCCATTATTACCAGAATTTGGCAATATTTCAACTCTGAGATTGGCCCTTTAGGGGGTGAGGAGGTGAAGTTGGCACTGAATCAATCTGCCAGGATATTGGCAATATCCTTAGGATCAGTATATTTAATGCCATTCTCTTGTAGCTCAGAGCAGATATGAGCATTGCCATTTTGATTCTTGACATAGCTATAGAATGCCTATAGAATGCCTTGTGGTTGTCTTTGGAATCTTTGGCAATTTTATTTTCATAACCAGCTTTGGAGGATTTTATGAGGGATCTCAGCTTCTTACTGAGGCTGGCAAGGGAGTTTTTTGCTTCCTGGGATTTTCCTCTTTTCTGCAACAGTTTTTTCCTTTTGTTGTAAAGTTTGTTTATGGCAGGGGACCATCAGATTGGCCTCCTTTTTTTGGAGGAGAGCATCTTGGTTCTATTTGGGGTGCTCTCTGGAGCCTTGAACCAGGTCTCAGTTACTGCACAGATGTCAATGTTCTCTGTTTTTAGGAGTGCTTCGAGAGAGTGCATTTTGAGGTTTAGACTTGTAGCATTGAGGAGCATTACCTTCAGATTTTGCATGCTTGTACCTGTTGTGGTGGCGGTTATGTCCTTTGAACTTTGCCTAAAAAGGCACTATAGGGGTGGCAAGAGCCTTAGCCAGTAACTTGAATCCCAGGGGCAACAGGTGCAGACCTTCTCTGGCAAAGTATCATGGTCCTTTGATCATGTCGTCCCAGACAGACAGTTACTGGATCCTCTTTGAATGACACCAGAAGCTTAGCCAATGGTTGAAGTCAATCATTTTGTCCTTATACTGTGGTATCATTCTGGGCGAATGCACGATGCTACTCAGGGCTAGGGTCATAACTGCCTGGGCCACATGATCCAAGAGCACTTCCATGTCTCTTTTCATGTAGTCCAGGGAGATACATCTCATGTCATTCACTCCAACATGGACAATGACAGAGTCATATTTGTACTTGTTGTGGAGTGACTTGAGTGGATGTGTTATGTGGTGTATCCTGGCACCCGACAGGCAGCTGACTATGATTTTCTCCTTGTTCAGCCTAGTGAGTGGGACATCAGTGTGCCTGACTATAGAGTCACCTATGGCTTAGGTGTTGGGTACGTTGTCTTGCCTTAGGAGCTGCTGTTGGGTGGCACACTGGTGTTGTGAGCTTTGTGACACTTTGGTTGTGATTGGTGTCTGTTTGCATTTCAGCATTTGGAGGTCCTTGTTGCTTGGGCAGGTTACTGTTAACAGCCTCTGCATATGAGGGCTTAGTGTTGCTATGTGAAGGCGGTGTGGGTTTAGAAGGGCTATGTGTTGCTGGAGGTGTAGTGCAGGTGTTAACCTTCGCCTCTTGACTGACTAGCACAATCTTGGGTGGAGAGAGCTTTGCTTCTAGTTTGGCTATGTAAGTGCATCTCTTGCAGGTTGGAGTGTTGGGTGGTAGGAGGAGAGGGTTGTCTGTGTGCATGATGCAATTGCTGCATTACCCCAGTATGCCCAGATTCACCAGGTGGACAGGAGAAATCACCAGAAGCTGACCATTGGACATATCTGATTTTGTGCTTTTTTTTGTAAAGTACAAGAGCTGTTTTTTCTTACCTTAGTAAGTTACTTTACAATTATAAGCTGTTTAGTGCCTATGATTAATTTCTCCTTATTAACAAGGTTAGTTGAGTGTTTGTATCAGTTTAAGGCTTCCTAGTGCTTTCCAGCAGATTTTAGAGCAAGTGCTAGTCACAGAGATGCTTAAAGGTAAGATGAAAAAAAAAAGGTTTATCCTAAACATTGCAGTGTGCACTAGAGGAGTTAGATATGAAAGTAGGTAACTTAAGTTTTACCTGTCTAAAAAGTTAAGTTTTAGTGGAGAGTCACTATTTTTAAAACAGCAAAATAGATTGAAAGGGGGCTGGTCACTTTTGTATTCTGGTACTATGGAATACAGTAGGACGGTCAATAAATTTAAATAGTTGAAGGGGAATGATTTCACAAAAATATAATTTTGCGCTTACTCACACAAGCCAGTAAAAGCAGAGAGGAAATGAGATATATGGTCAAATTAACATAAGAGGCAGGCAACTAGAAAGACAGTGGTGTTTAAGAACACAACAGTAACTGGGTGGAAGGGTGAGAAAAAAATTTCTGCCTGACTCACAATAGACAGAGCTTTGGTCTCTTTTCAAGTTTTAATATGCAGTTAAAAGCAGAATACAAGTAAAACACAAGGTAAAGAAAACAAATCACAGCATTCAAAATGGAAAAAGGCAATAAATTAATACAAAATACAACAAATAAAAAGCAAACTAATCTTTCCCTCACAGCAAAGTGTAGCAGAGTCGGTGTGAGCCTTTCTAGTCTTCTTCTTTCGGCTTTTCCCGGTTAGGGATCATCACAGAATATCACCAGTCCACTCATGATTGGCAGTGGAGTTTTATGGTGAAGAGTTGCCAGCCCAGCGCCCAACCTTCCACAGAAGGCACACACATGCACACACTCACACATAGGGCCAATTTAGAGTGTCCAATCCACCTACAGGATGTCTTTGGGATGTGGGAGGAAACTGGAGTACCCGATGGAAACCCAAGCAACCACAGGGAGGACATGCAGACTCCTCACAGAAGGAACCCCAGCAGAGGATTGAACCAGAGAACCTCTTGCTGTGAGGCGGCAATGCTAACTGCTGCACCACCGCAGCCGCCCCTTGGTGTGAGCCTTTCTAGTAAAGCTCTGAAATGTTTTATTTTATCCCTTAAATAGAAGGTTTAGTTCCTAGCTCCACCCACTCAGTTCACAGATGATTAACCTTAACTGACCTATTCTGTATTATGTGTGAGTCCTTAATTGATCTGTTCTGATTTCTGCCTGACTCACAAGAGACAGAGCTTTGGTCTCTTTTCAAGTTTTAATATGCAGTTAAAAGCATAATACAAGTAAAACACAAGGTAAAGAAAACAAATCACAGTATTCAAAACAGAAAAAGGCAATAAAGTAATACAAAATACAACAAATAAAAAGCAAACTAACCTTTCCCTCACAGCAAAGTGTAGTAGAGTCTTGGTGAGTCTTTACACCATGTGTCCATAGGTTCACCACTCAGACTCCTGGGACAAAAACATGCACAGTTCTGTGACACACCTGTCATTCTGTAACACTACCACCAGTGTACCATCAGGCAACAAAGATACACAATGTGTGATGTGTACTCCTGACACATGCCAGCATACAGTATTTGTTGTAGCCAACAACAACTGCCATGGCATAACACTACTGTACTACACCATGTAACATTATATGGTCACCCTGGGCATCAGACACATACAGTACATGCAGGTCCCTGCATCAATGGGATGGATGGCAGGGATGTGGCACAGGTATCATCACATGCACAGGGTGTGGTGTGGTGGTGCCAGAGGCCTAAGCTGTGCCAAACAGTTGACAGCATGTCTGTGAGTCAGGAAGGGGTGCTGTTGAAATGGGTCACAGAATGGCACTTTTTGTGTCTGTAGGTGTCCGGCAGGTGACAGTGCTGTTGGAGTGTGTGTGTGTGTGTGTGTGTGTGTGTGTGTGTGTGTGTGTGTGTGTGTGTGTGTGTGTGTGTATACAGTCAAGCTCAGTGCTAGCCCTACACATGCACATGGTGGACAGCTGTGGACCATATATGGCAGAGTGGAAACTTCACCATCTCCGGTCATGAACATGGGATCCGTCTCCTCCATGGGTAGCATGAGCAACACCATGCACAAGGTCAAATGTGGTGCTAGTATCTGATAGTGACTGCTGTCTGCTGGGCCTGTGTGCCCCATGAGACTGACCAGGACTACATGCCCATGTCCTGCCATGTCATGGTGTGGACAGCAGACCTTCCTTCATACTGGTGGAGGTGCTGCCACTATGGGAACATGAGTGTGCACAACCACATGAAGTACCAGCAGATGATGTTGCTGGCTTACGTCCACATGTCCATCAGCTAACCCCAACCACATGTTCCAGCACAATGTGCACTCAAAGACAGATACTATCTGAGCCCAGCATCTGTCTACTACACCAGTGAAACATTCCATGGCATCACCAATGTGATGGAGGCAGTTATGGATGTCAGACTGTGCTGCATCTGTAACGCTAAGCATCCATCTGGTGTTGCATTCAGCTCATGGCTGTACCTTCATGACAGCCCAAAACATAGAGCACGTGATCCACGATATAACACCTGCAACAGGAAGTGGATGGGCAGCAGTCCAACTTCAAGCACCCCTGTCAACCTGACTGTGTGACACCTCGCCAGTTGTCTGGCTATGGCCAGTATCTACACTCACTGATGCCATAATTCTCACACTGTCCTGTACTATGTCACCACCCTCTGACGGTCCAATATCTGTGGCCTCTGGTGATGGTATTTGTGGGCATACTGACTGTGTTCATGGACAATGGGGGCAGAAGAGGGATGTCCAACCACTTAGATTATCCCTGGAACCAATCCCTACTTCCACTATCAAAAAACTCCTGAAAAAGCTAAAACCTTGCACCAATGCCCCCGATAACATCCCCTCACACTTCCTCAGTATAGCTGCAGATGCTATCACCCTGCCAATTAGTATCCTAATCAACCGCTCCATCCAAGAAAGTCACGTTCCTCAAATCTGGAAAAAGGCTTTTATAATTCCCTGTCATAAAGGAGGAAATAATACTAGTGTTACCAACTTCCACCCCATTGCTATCCTCTCTCCTATTTCTAAAATTCTAGAGAAATGTATTTACCTTCAACTCCTTCCCTACTTACTAGACAACAACCTACTAACTTCTACTCAACATGGCTTCCGTCCCAATCACAGCACTATGACAGCCCTCCTATCATTCCTTGAAAAAGTGAACAAGGCTAGAGACTCTGGCCTCACTGTATCTACCATTCTACTTGATCTCTCCAAAGCTTTTGACACTATCTCCCATAACTTACTTATAACTAAACTCTCTAAGCTAAACCTTTCACCTTCTGCTCTTAATTGGTTCACCAGCTATCTCTCAGACAGGCATCAAGCTATTAAGTGGAAAAAATCCATCTCCTCTTTCCTAAATAGCCCCACAGGTGTTCCACAAGGTTCCATATTAGGACTCCTTCTCTTTAATATCTTTGTAAATGACTACTATCACTCTATCCCCTATGCTGACATCATCCAATATGCAGATGATTCTACAATCATCTGTGCTTCATCTTCCATTCCAACTCTCCAAAAGCTGACTCAAGATGCCTTCTCCACCACAGAACAGTGGATGAAAGACAACCATCTTGCACTTAATGTAGCTAAATCAAAACTAATGATATTCACCCCCTCTAAAACCAACACACTGGATCAACAACCATTCTCCATCACCAGTCAAAATAATAACCCACTTGAACTGGTAACTGAAGCCAAGCTTCTAGGAGTCCAAATTGATAATAACCTTACTTTCAAGTCCCATCTACTACAAAACATTAAAAAAACACCAAAAACTAGGCCTGCTGTACCATCACAAACAATTCCTCTCACCTACTACCAAACTCACTCTCTCTACCACATTTCTCTTACCCTCCCTCCTTTATGGTGCCCCTCTTTTAACTAATCTACAATCATCTCTCAAAACAAAACTTTCGACCTGTTATAATAAAATAGCCAAATTTGCCACTAGCAATAAATCTTCAACCCATCACTGTGTACCACTCCACAAACTAAATTGGCTTGAACTTCCCAACTACCTCTCCTACACTCAACTAACATATGCACACAAACTCATTTTTCAACCATCCCTCTGTCCCTCCCTGTGCACTACCTTTAAAATTCACCATACTCAAAGACTTCTTAGATCTACTAATCAAAACCTAATAGAAGTCTATAGACCCCATCGTCCCCCAGGACATAATCTCCTCTCCTTTTCACTAGCACACCTATGGAACTCCCTCCCACCTTCCATTCGTACCATCACTAGCCTTCCTACCTTTAAAAAATCACTCCACTCCTACCTATCATCCACATGGGAATGCTCCTGCTCCTACCCCACATAATCTTTCTATACTCTCTACTGTATTCCACCTTTTACTCTCTCCACCTCAGACAGTAACCTATTCCTTAATAGTTCCTATCCTCCTGAAAGCCTTATGCACCTATCTACTCACTTCCTTATCCTTGTGCCTATAATATAATTTGGTTTCAACTTTAATATGTTTTATTATTTGATTGTATTAATGCTTAACTTTACTCATTGCAATCACTGTTCCTCATGATGTCATGTACAATAATTTGGATGTAAATCTCTATAATATGTAATCTGCATATAAATCTCTATAATATGTAATCTGTAATGGAGCTTTTCTCCCCAGGACTCCATTGAAAATGGGTTCTCTTGGCCCAATGGACTATCCTGGTTAACCAACAGCAAATAAATAAATAAATAAAATAAATGTCAACCTCTGGGACAGATTCAGCCACCAAAAACTCCACCTATACCTCATTATGGCCACCATCATCATCAGAGTCCAATGAAATACTGACATCAGGTTGTGAGGGGGAAAGACTCCAACCCCCCTGTTCACCTATGAGAAGCAAGACAAAAGCAGTACATTACTACCTGCACTATTATGTATGGTAATCTACACAGATCCATACAGATGAGGATCAACCACTGCATCACATGTCCCACATCTTCTCATCTCTGATCTCATGCACAACACACACACCCACCACAGCATACACAGACAACCCAGGCCTTGTATAACATGCATGTCAGCTACATCCGGGTAACGTTGTTAGTTCAATACACCTGTGAGGTATGCAATATGACAGTGTATGTGAGAGAAATATACATTAAACACAGTGCACTTATCTTGACAATGCTATGTCAGTTGTAGTACCACTGCCTCAGGTATGTACCTTCTCCCTATTGTGTCTGAATGGGCATCTTAGAGTAATTGCCTTATGTACAGGAGACTGATTAGTTGCTCATAACTATAGGTGCAAACACATTAATATTTGTACAAATACACACCTGTCATTCCCTAGGCTATGCACTGTAGTTAACTGCTCTGAAATCGAACATACAGTTATTCTACTCTAGCTAAGCAGAACACTTATGCAAAAGGCAAAACAGCAGCTCTTAACATTCATAAGTTATATCTGCTCAGGCAAGACAACATTATGACACTTACCAGGTACAGGACCATGAACTCTGGCCACACCTAATGTACCTGTGAAACGATGAAGGGAGGTATTGTCAGCAACACCAAATGTTGTAGTGTTACAAGGTAATATGTATGTATATCCACATGTGCAGTAGCAAATGTGATACTGGCTATATTGTTGCCATTCTGAGTATGTGTCCACTACTGTGATGAAAAGTCAACCCTCCCCTCCAATGCAGATAGACCTGAAACCCATGTACTGGTCTGTAAAGCCTGCTACAATCTCTGCAAATGTATTATACTGGTGAACAGAGTCATCTTACCTGGACACTCCTCTGATGTGGGCGCTGTGGCACCCACCTCTAGGATCTATGGTGTGATGGTTGGCTGGGAGCTGTGGGTTTATCCTAGGTTTACCAGGAATTCCTCTGTAGCTGAGAGTCATTGTTGTGTTGCAGGCCCTCCACCAATGGCAGCACAATCCCTGGCAACAGCAGCTGTCCGTTGACGTGCTGCATCGACCATGTCAGTGGCCCAGTGTTAAACCTGCTTGCAGGTCCTGTCCTGTTGGAGAATATCATTAACAGTCCTCACAACATGGCGTACAATGCTGCCTGCTGTTCTTGACTGTGGTGACCCCTTGACAGCAGGATGTGATGGTTGAGTCTGAAGCATCCACTATAACGTCATTTTCTGCAGATGAAAATGTAGGATGGCTCCATCTATACATCATGCCTGCAAGACAACAACAGAGGAACACATTACTGGACCAGATACGTGGATATCAGCGATGTACAGACCCTGCACAATCAAAATGGGCTGCAATACCCACCACTCCCTCACTCATCATATCTTGCAATCTATTAACACACTACAATTGTGAGTATCACCAAGATAGTAGCAATATGAGTTATGTCCCTGTGTTCCATGATAGAGTCTGATGTATGTCTCTACGCCCATTACTGCAGTCTACTGTCATATATTATCTATGGGCAAAGTCCCACTACTATATCATAAAGCTACTGTCAGACAAATAGCTGTGTGCTATTACAGCAACTATATGGGGACATTCCAGCAACACCAGTGTGCCACAATGACAGACAGCAATGCAAGCCTATTATAGTATATCTTCCCTGTAGGCATCATAGCTCTCCACTACACAGATGTTTCAGGAATGTGAACATGTGCCTCATAGATGTTTTCTTTTTGGCACACACATGTAAATGCCTGACAAATGGATGGCCAGTCATTGATGGTTGTTGTCAGACTATAGAGAATCTGGCTGTCACATGCCAGACCCCTCAGAAAACACTTATGTTACAGTAATATCTGTTAGTCTATTCATACTCTTACTTTGTATGGCCAATATGTTTACTCTGTCATTGAGTTTGGGCCTGTGTCTCCCACTAATTATGGCTATGACATGAATTGCTGCTGTAAGGGGTTGACAGGTGTGTTAGCCATAGCTGTCATGCAATGAGGTACAAGTGTCCACAAAACACTGACCAAGCCAGAAGACATCAGGGACTGTCAGGGATACCTTTACCATGTCAGTATTATTTCTGTGTGACATTGGGAGACTGAGAGGAGGTGGATTTCAGTACATCATTTGATATTACAGCTGTGCACACCCTTACTTACTGTCAATATGTTTAACCCATTATCCAGTAACTTTCCTACAACAGTAGGAGGGAGTAACAGGAGAAGAGCTGTGATTTCATTCAAAACAGTTGAGAGGCCTGCCTGTAGCTGTTGGACAGCACAGTATCACCAAAACATCAATACCATAGATGTACTACAGGCCTACTGTTGTAATCCCTATTCCCCATACCTCCTCATCTGCATCCTATTATATGAGAACATGTAGTACATACCAGGTAGAATGAAGTAATCCTACTTTGACCAGAACCTCTGCAAACAGCTTTCAAATTCATTGTCTGTCTGAGTAAAGCAACATACAGACCTGTTCCCCATAGGCAGTTGCTTGCCTTTTCTAGGTATTGCTCATTAACAGGTAATTGGCTGTACACCAATCTGCAGCTCAGACTTGCTAACTGCATGCAAAACAGCTGGGTTGCACTTTTCTTTAGCCAATGACAAGGCAGCACAGTGCAATATTTAAGAGCTTCATGTAGGCCTTGGCCTCTTTCTTTGTCTTTGACATGGACATTTGTGAGGTTTGTAAACTACGGCATCACAGGAAGTAGGTAAAAATACTGTCCACTGTTGAGGCTTATGAGGTATGTCCACAGATTTGCATGATATGGTTGCCAATATCCCATGACATTGTGATTATCTGGCACTTCAGTGGTAAATATTGTGGGTTGTGGTCAGTAAGGAGAGAGAGAGAGACATGTGAGTGTCAGATGTCATACCCATCAGAATATATATGCTGCTGCAGTAGCTGTTATTCTATCAGCTAACTACCTTTGTAAGGACAAACTCTGAAACATATCCCTGTCACTGGACCTTTGGCCACCCCACCCTTTATTTATGGTGTTGTCTGGATCCCTTGTTCTATGCCGTTGTGAGATAAGGTAGGTCTGTAGCAGCAAGCTTAACATACAGCTGTGTATGTTCCAGGCTGCAGCTGCTGCAGCATCCTGGGCACATAGGGCATAGTGTGAGCACTTTGGAGGACAGCAAGCTGTATGTGCAACTGAGGGAGCAGTGTCAGCTCTGTCATTACAGCAGAGCCAGGGTAAGGGTACACTTTACAGTCCAGTCGAGGCATGTGCTTAGGGTACATCTGTTATGTAACAGTGCCAATCACAGAGTAGTAGGTGACATGTAGTTAGACTATACTAATATGTGCAGTGTGTCTCTACCTACAGGCCTTTTACTTGCAAACATGGGTAGCAGTTAATTCAGTAGCAGCAACTTGTGTGGGTGAAAATTGCATGAATCCATCATTACTTGCTGTGTTCACAACAATGTAATTGAAGTGCAACACACTGAATTGGAATTGAGGTTTCAGGGTGGCAAAATGTACTGCATGCAAGGCATTTAACAGAGTGATCTACTGAATCAGTGCTGTACTGCTGCAGATGGTGTATTTGCAAGATATATGTGCATACATATAGTCTGTGACACACATTGTCTGCAGTCATTATTATGTGCATGGCTGTCAAAGGCAGATGTTCTGCAGCAGGGTCCCAGTTGTACACATGTGCTTTGCCATTGCTGCCTTATCCAGTGTGTTTAAAGATGTTCCTGATAAAAGAGTACACTTACCTGCTATCCAAGGCCTCACGTACATCCATTGTTATTTATTTGGCTATGTAGTGGTGTACTGTTTGCATCATGGTCCCCGGGATACTCCCATTTTTTTCCCAGTAGTTGTACTTGCAGTCTGTCAGTGAAAATTAGTATATTTTGCTGGAAACATCTGTGTTAATTAAGAGCTGAGTGGCCTAGTGGACTACTGCACTAAGCTGTAGTTAACAGGGACCCGGTTCAAGACTTGGGAGGGGGATGTGTTTACACTGTGAGAAACACATAAGATCATTAAGATACATTTAAGCACATTTGCATGGTGCTGCATGCAAACCTGCACTAAAAATTAAAAAAAAATGGGTTGATAAGACAGTGGAGAAATGGGGGCAATTAGGGAGAAAACATCCTGAAAGGTAGGTAGGGATGTGCAGGACAGGTGTAGGAAAGGACCTTAGCTTTTATTTTCTTGTACAGCAACAGCTGTGCATTTGACTAGATTTTGTACATGAATTGGGATCCTCAAAACCCAGAGGGAAGGGTTAGGACAACATAAATGTGGTGTCAAGCCAATTGGACCTAACTAGCTGTGAAATAGAAAGGTATGTATGGGGTGATACTTTTTTTTTTTCTTTGTGGGACAAATGGACATTTTTTTTTTTTTTTAAGGAGATAGTAGAATGTTGGGAAAGGGATACAGGTACATGTGGGGAGGTAAGGTGGGTAGGAGAAGTTGCATTTGCAGACAGGCAAGACAGACAAATGGCATGAAGGGGTGGTGTGTGACACATGAGGGGGTAAACACCTCAGACAGGGAGGGTGTGGTGCAATCTGAGATGCATGTGCCCCCAGACAGCAGCTGCAAGACTTAGCTCCTCAACCATGGTAGTCAACACTGCTCCTTCACTGCCCTGAAGGTGGCTGTGGTGGAAGATGGGTGTTTGAGACACCAGGTCATACCAGGTTGTTGAGTCTGCCCTCAATCTGGTGCAGGCATTGTTTATAGCTCCTATGCACAATCCTGTGTACCGTGGCCAGTAGTTTATCTTGGGTGACTACCGCCCCTCCACTACCACTCCCAGGGGGGGACGCGCCCTATACCCTGAAATGGTTCCACCCAAGGGTGGTACAGGACCAGCACAGAGGGCATCATCAGCCTGGATCTCAAATGCACTGGTACCCAGTGCCACGGCCAGTTGATGTAGGGTAGGTGGATCAGCAGGGACTGGCCTACCCTGTCATGCTGTGGTAAATGAGGTCTAGCAATGTGTATAGGTTAGTTATGAACAAAATATTTTATCAGTTATAACAGCATTCCAGAACATTAGAAATAACCCATTAACATGTCAATGCATATTAAATGGGACACAACAAGAAATAACATAACAGTAAGTATATTAGCAGCATGCCAGTAACAATTATGGTGTAAAGCCAGCAACATAGGCAATTCAACAATATATGTTAATATGCAATCATTGTAATACATAACAATAATAAAACACATGCCCCAAAATAAAGTTTAGAGAACAACATATGCCAATAGTAAACCATAACCAATGAATATAATAATAAATTTAGATGAAGATAAGAAGTAGGGAGAGAGATAAATACAGTCCATTAATACAGGTATAGTCTATATAGTTTAAAGCAATTCTATTATATACTTTCCAGGTCTGTCCTTCCTTTATATATAACAGTGCCCGATAGCTGCTGTAGCACATACATACCTCTCAAGCTGACTGCATAAGACAGTATGGGTAAAGCAGTAACACCTGCAGGTACACAACTGCACAGAACACTTACACATCAGGTGGACCTATATAACTACCACAGTGTATTGCGGACTGATGTAGTGTGACTGCGCTATTGACATAATCATGTTGATGATACATCTGACAGAAAGATTACACAATAGTAATTACAGTCCATGGCAGCATGACACTTGAGAGACATATATGTGTACAGTACAGAAAATAAACAACTATCATGTCTTCCTTAGCAGGCATGGGGATAGAACTTCAGCAAACTTTCCCAGACACCCCAGGCATACAGACATACCAAGATTACGCATTTTATTTATTTTATTACTGTTGTACTTTTTGCCTGTATTTTACTAAGCCTTATCACATTCTTGGTGAATGCTGTTAACAGTCTGTTACATATGAAGACACAAATTATTTACTCATAATAAGGCTACTTCACCCATTTACCTGTATTTCTTGTGGAGAGAACATCTGTCATCAATACATAATTGATTTAGTAATATTTATTACTACATGACACTGGATTCAGACCCTAGTTTGTGTGTTGCAAAATATACATTAGAGCATTTAACAAACTGAGCTACTGAGCCCTTACTGGCTATTGACTGACTGATATTTGCCTAGAGATTACCTGGAAACAAAATATGACCTGGTAATAGTACTATAGTTTTATACTAGACTGCAGAGACAGTTGAACACACATGCAGGAGATTCATGCATGACAACAATACTAGGTAAACTACATATTAGTACATAGAATGCAGGTGTACAAAATATACTGTTAGTGGGTAGAAATATCTGTGAAGTCTATGAACCATATCAGATTATTGGATTGGCTACCTCACCCATATACATTTGCAGATAGTACATTTGTAGTCTACAGCTATTACACTGTCATATTTGCCTGCAGCACCATACCTTGGTGCATGAATGCATATACCTGAAATGCAATGGTCAACATAAGACAATCCTGATGTACACAAGATACCTTGGCTGTTAGTGCTATTGCTTCAGATGGTATTGCAGAACAGGTGTCAAAATGCATTTCTTCTAATACACCTCTAAATCTACATATATTGCATAACGCTCTTTATTAGCTATACCTTGAGGCAGGTAGTGGTATTCTTTTGTGTTTTTATTTCAGAGCAGTTCTCATAATTGATTTCATGCAAAACAGCCCTAATTACACACATATTGCACAACACAGATTTATTAGCAGTACCTTTATGCAGTTACTGGTATAGTTTTGAGTTTATATTGCACAACAGGTGATATAATGCAGGTGTTGCAATACAGCTGTAATTCCACAATTATTGCAGTAGAAACTTTATTTCATTTACATTACCAGGGTTAATGTTTTAGTCTTCCCTGTTTATTGCACTATAATTGGCAGCAGTCGTTTATTGCAGTACAGGCCTACATCCACATTCATTGCAATACACAACTATTTACTGTATGTACCTATTGACAGTTAATGCTTTATTCTTTCTTGCTTATTTCACTATAGATTGCAAATTAATCTATACTAACCACACTCACAGTGGAACTTGGCCAAGGGCCCAACATGCACCTCTAGGATGCCAACCCTATCCTCTGCAGCTGTAGGGAGAGAAGCACACCATTATGCATACCTTTCACACATTCAGATTAAGTATTGGTATAACAATGCTGACAGTACTTACAAACTTGTAGGGCATTCCCAACCCAAGCTTTCCAGACCCATGTGTCCAGAAAATCCCCCTTCTGATGCTTTAGATTGTCATAGTGGTGACAGACCTCCTCACCTGTGTGGGGGATACCTGTAGCACTGTTGAGATCATGTGCCAGCTGATTCCAGGTGTCCGCCTTGCACTCTGAGCCCTGGAACTGCCCCAGCAGCAGTTGGTCTTCATGGTCTTTCACCAAGAGTCCAACCATGGCCCTGGACTGCATGCTCCCTCTCCAATGCCTGCCATAGTTCCTGCACAGTTCAGACTCCAACTGGTTATGCTGTATTCCCACCTGTTGCACTTAATATAGCCTGTTTTCCCACACTTACACACTATTGGGCAATTTTTAAAAATGTTGTGTGTCGCTTGGCTCCGTGCACACCAGAGCAGCTGTCCTGAGCAGTGCTTAAATGTGCAATGCTTAGCTGTGCTTAGCAGTGCACAAACCAGCTAAGCAAATCCAAACAATGCTGAGCACTGCCAAGCAGTGCATAAACACAGATTGTTTATGCAGTGCTTAGCAGGCCTGAGCAGGTCTTAGCAGAGCTTAGCTGAGCGCAGCAGATGAGGATTGAAAAATAATCATAATAATTTGTATTTGGAAAATAAATACTTAATTTCCATTCCATGTATTCAAACCCTGCACCTACTGCAAATAAGGCCGTAACATTAACCACTTGGTTACATGGACATGTTGAATTCTCCTATACTTTTACATATACCTCTGAGCTACCTTTAAGCACTGCTAAGCACCATGATGCACAAACCTGCTAAGCTATGCTTAAACTTGACCTTTGCATCACAGATTAAATGCATCCGGTTTCTATTTTTTAGATGTCTGGCAAGTGTCATTTGCTGCGCTCCATGGTGCTCCATACAAACTTAAAAAAAAATTACAATAAAATTAAATACATTGGTATAATGCACTTGAACAGTGCAGGAGGTGTGTTACTCATCTGCAGATACATTTAGTCACACACTCCCTACACTGATTAAATTACTGTGTTCCACAGCTCTCCCTCAGCAATGCAACATCATTAATATACATAGCTGCTACCGTGGGGGAACCACACACATGACACGGTAATTTCCATGTAGGGTCTACACTATGCCTACATGGATTTTATGAAATCTAGGGGCAGACTTCATCACAGTAATGGCAATTTTAATATTCCATGAGCTATATATTACATCCAGCAGCCTGCCAAAAATATGCAAGTGTAACTGTATCATAATAGTGCTTTCAGTCTGTATTTCTATAGTGCAGCAGGGATAAGCAAATTTGTGTGAAGATAGCAGCAATGGAGTCAACAGCAAAAACTCATCAGTTGTAGCCATAGGACATGAAATGCCATTTACTGTCACTCTTCACTGGTGTGAAATTCCAAGCATCAGGCAAATGCTGAGGATAAAAATTGAACTGTGTTTTTTATGGGCCATTTCTAGCCGTATGTATTGTTTATGATTCTAACTTTTTGCAGCTTAAATGTGTTAGAAAGGAGTTGACAGAAGATAACTACAGTTCACTTTGTCGAACAAATGAGCATTCAACCATGTGAACTGTAACCACAAATATATATTTTTAGTTATGTATTTATCCATTGTTGTCTGGATTAATCCCATTAATCTACTGATCCTTTTTCGGAAGAGATCAACGGAAGCATGTTTACTACTGGGTGAAGGGATTTGGCCATGATATTGGGAAACATCATCTTCTGGTTTCAATAGGTGTAGTTGGTAGTTTACTTCCACATGAGCTATAACTATCTCAGACAGTTGTGTTCTTAGCTTAACATCTCATCTGAAGGACATCATGCCCAGGAATGTTGCATCCACCTTATGTTGCTTTGCAGTGTTAGCACTGTAAATTAATGCATCTAGTGTAAGATCCACAGCCTTCTGATCTTCTAGCACAAAAGGCAAGTATGCTACCTATTGTGCCACTGACACTATATGTATACCACAGGAAAACTGGTACTTGTGAGCAACAAAGCTGCTGGTTGAGAATCCTAAAAAATTGGGAAAAAAGAACCATGCACTGTGAACAAGGCACACTTACTGAAGGCTCACTAACTCCCATGGTGATAACTACACGTTGTTGTTTTATAGACGTTACAACTGTCGCAACTAGAACTTATGACACAATTTACTGACAGCTTCTTATAATGCCCCTTTTTTTATAGCATAGGAGGGTTGACAGAGAATGTCTGCATGCAAAGTATTTGAAGCTGGTTTTCAAAGAGAGTCAAAAAAGTTGATGTAATGTGGCTAAGGCCCTGAGTGAATGATGAATAAATATCTAGTGGTGCTGTCTCATTTTGATTATTGAGTTGGCTGGAATGTACATTTTCCATGTTTCCTCAAGGGGTGAGTAGAAATGAAAAAACAATTTTTTTTTTTTTTTTTACTTGAGCATGTTCAACTTTTTGGTCTATGCTTTCTGTGTACCTTCACGTTTAGTATCCTTAGTGGTATTAGTGGCCTGCTGGATGTTAGCTTCTTTAGCTGTATGGGAGTTTAAAATGGGGTTAGTAGAATCTCACTCAAATCATCACGGAGTACAGCACATTTAAGAAGGAAATCTCAGAGTCATGATTGTGGTCCATGGTGTTCTTTATTTCAGGCAGATGAGTGCTGCTTCACACCTAAATGAATGATGAGGTGTAAGCTGGTGTTATTGAAATACCTCAATGACATCTGATTAACATGCACGTTCTTATGGTAAGACCACCACTGGTGTTGTTCTGTAAAGAAATAAAGTGGAAAAGCTGTCAATTTACCTAATAGGAGAGGGTTCCTGGGAAAGAACCAATACAGTGAAAGCAGAGTGTTAGGTCACACAGTTGTGCAGGTATATATACTAATGTAGCACAGATGTTGAATGCACATACACTCTGGTTTTGATATAAAGAGAGAGCTCCAATTCCTGAAACATGTTAAGGAGTGAAGAGAGATTTGTCTTCAAGCTGCAAAACAGAGGAGAATGTACAATGGTTTATGTAACTGACATTCAATAGTCTAGTTTACAACTAAGCCTCATACCTAAAGTTATAAGTAAATCTAAAAACTTAGTAGATATCTATTAAATGTCTAAGTTTCCTAGATGGGATCCTGCACATAAATGATAAGTCAGTAGCCTGACTGTTTGCCAGGCAGAGATAAAAATATTGTTCAGATGGGGCTACTCTAAATCAATTTAAGTTATCAATCTTAGCCAAAATAATGCTGAAGACAAAGTACGCTGGATCTTTGTGTGAACAATCCATTGTATGGGATTACTACAGGTAAAGCAAAGTGACAGTGATCAGAAAACTTAGAGAACTATGCTGTAGTAGACAATGTTAATCAATGTTTAAAAGGCAGTGACTGGGATTCAGAAGGGCTTGCAAAGAAGGGAAAGCATTGACATGGACATTCTCCCCTTGTGGTAAAACACCAGTTCTTAAACTACCCTACTGTTGAAATGTTTTACTAACAGGATCCACAGTGCAGTGAATGGTCTCACAGGCAGGGCTGCATTGTGACGTATCAGCTCTGGTGAGTAGCTAAAGGTAATTACCCATGCATTCTACCCTGGAAATGCCAGCAGTTCCTGGTTATACTGCCTAGCATTTCAGAGAACTGGTTACATAAAATTTCACTGTCGGAAGGAAAGTAACAACTGCAAAAACAGAGAGGTCACCCATTAACTACTAGTTCAGTGAAGACATGAGGGTAGGGGCCGTTAGTGTACATATGTATAATGACATGTATCGGCATGTCTGTAAAGACATGAATGAAGCTGCATGAATGTGTGCATATGTGAGAGTGCATCTGTTTAGGTGGTTGCAGTAAGGAGGTTAGGAAATCAAGAGTATGGATTTGTGAGTGTGAGTGTGTGTGTGTGTGTGTGTGTGTGTGTGTGTGTGTGTGTGTGTGTGTGTGTGTGTGTGTGTGTGTGTGTGTGTGTGTGTGTGTGTGTGTGTGTGTGTGTGTGTGTGTGTGTGTGTGTGTGGGTGTGGGTGTGTGTATGTGTGTTTGTGTTTATATGTGTGTGTGTGTGTGTGTGTGTGTGTGTGTGTGTGTGTGTGTATGTGTATGTGTGTGTGTGTGTGCATTATGTGTGTGTGTTTATATATGTGTGTGTGTGTGTGTGTGTGTGTGTGTGTGTGTGTGTGTGTGTGTGTGTATGCGTATGTGTGTTTGTGTTTATGTGTGTATGTGTGTGTGTGTGTGTGTGTATGCGTATGTGTGTTAGTGTTTATATATGTGTGTGTGTGTGTGTGTGTGTGTGTGTGTGTGTGTGTGTGTGTGTGTGAGAGGGATCGGGGTGCCTTTGTCAACACAATGCATGGGCCACTACAGTGAGCACTACTGCTGTCAGGCCTGACAGCCCTAGTGATGGCAAGTGTGCGATTCAGTGATATGCCAATGAGCTTTAGTGTGGACTTTCTAACTGCAAGCAATGGCTGTCTGTGTATCCCAATTTTTCCCGCTCTGACAATTTGACTGACTTGCAGTAGACAACTGCTTCAAGCTAAATTCCAATGAGTATCCCTGACAGAAGTTTCAAAAATGCTAATCAACTTTTACTGCAGTACACACTGACACATTTTTCCAGTTCATTTAGGCATTTTTGTTTCATTCTGTTTGCCATAACACTTTTTTAGGGCATGACAAATCAATGACCTAATTACATAGTATAGATTATGTGACAATATCATTTCAAACATAAACCGCATTACAATATTGTTTCATCTTTAAAAATCTGAGCTTTTTTTCTTATTTAATGGGCCTTTTAGAAGGCATTTTTTACAGAATGGGCCATGTCATTAATTATAAAGCACAACTACCTGAATATTTAGACCTTAAAGTATAAAGAAGTACAACAACTAAGGGTGGCCTGGGAGTCTGAATGTTTCACAAATGTAATTTAGTAAATCTTATCTGAAAGTTTTGCAAAACTGATGCTGTGAAATGCACTATAACAGAGACTCTGCAAGAGAACGATGCTTGCTATATATGATCCAAACTATCACTCAGCATGTTTCAAACAATCTGAACATTAGCCTAGAGCTACCAGCATCTCACAAGACATACATCACAGCTTCTCTAGGTGGTCCTGCAGAATCAAGCTTCTTTCCCAAATAATCAGTAGCAGCGATTTTATCCAATAAATGTTTGGGAAACAGGAAATAATGAGAATGCATGCAATGAGTTACAATAAACTATTTTTCTTGGTAACACTTCTAGAGTTTGGTTGTTTAAATCAGGTATGAAAAGAATTGAGATTAGGTACACTTCTGGTCTTTTAGGATGATGTTCTTCATGGGCTAGCCTGGCACTGTCTGTCTGTTCCTCTGTCCATCCATCTTGCTATCTGTCTAGCCATCATAAATGGAATACTAATGGAATAAGGTTGCTTTATGTAGCATAATTATATATTTTAGGGATTAGACTAGCTGCAGCTTAGCTAGACATTTGACATCATGTTACTTATTTATGAATTTTACTGAAATTAAATTTCATTTTATTTTATTTATTTTCTTATTCAGGGAATGGCTGCAGCATGTATAGACTTGCTTATTTGTACATTTAATGTTGTTTGATCTGAAACATCAGGAATCTGCTAATGCAGCTTAACCAGTTATATGCATAAAGTATTAGTAGGAGGAATATTGGATGCATAAAGTATTAGAAGGGGAAATACTGGAACACAAAATTTGCTATTATGTATTGTTTAAGATTAAGAGAGATG
This sequence comes from Protopterus annectens, assembly GCF_019279795.1. Classification (NCBI taxonomy): domain Eukaryota; kingdom Metazoa; phylum Chordata; order Ceratodontiformes; family Protopteridae; genus Protopterus; species Protopterus annectens. The sequence continues at coordinate 328,044,300 of NC_056725.1, forward strand.
CAAATATTAGTTACTTTTGACAATATGCATGCACGAAATGTCTCCAGCTAGAAAGAGGACTTGCTGGTTTATTTTGTTGGTTATGGGGATCCATGCATTCTGTTGTATTAATGTTATCATTCTACAACCCAGCTCTGTAACAGAAAACATGAAACCTGACTATGACCCAGATAAAACAAGTTTGGTTAATAGTGCAGTATCTGGAAAAAAACAAGCAGAGGAGGTTAGAAGAGAGCAACAAATGCTGGCTGTCCTCTGAAGATGAGGATTAGTAGTCATATCTCTATTCCAGCAGAGGCTTACTGGCAAAGCAGATATAACCAGAAAGGTGGGCTTAGCTTACAAAGCCAGTGATAGCAATTGTCATTAGCATATGGGTAAAAGCACTGACATGCAGGCAGAGGATGACTGGGTACTTGGTGTGATGTGATTGCACACATCAGCCACCAAGGGACAGGGCTAAGACCTAAAAGAAAAAAAAAATCAGCTGCATAAATCATGGTACCCCTTACTTATGAGAAAAAAAATAGCTAACTAATCACAGAGGGGTGATGGCCAGCAGGCAGAAAGTGGACAAATAACATGTGAAAAAAGACTGAAAAGCCACAGGCAGAATGGTAGTACTAGCTGAGGCTGTCAGTAAGGCAGAAGCCTGTGATAGGGAAAGGTTGGCTACACATTATAGAATGACTTTGGAATCTAAAGGGGTGGAACGTGTGGAAGGAGCTTACGAATAGATACAGCAAAAGGCGATAAAAAAACTAAAACCGAACTTAGGAAAACACATGTAAATGGATACTAGATGTCTGTATGTGGGTATAGCAGACATAGGGAAGTGTAGTACGAGCTGAGAATACAAAATGGAGGAAAAAATGTCAGAAGATCCCTTCAGTACTCAATACATCATAAAGTGTAAACTCATGGAGTTAGAGTTCAATGAAATTAACTAATCATATGCATGTATATATGTATGTGTATCTATGGGCCTAGTTTAGAAGATTGATGTTTCATTACATCAAACTTCATCTGGATGAGACCATATGATCTATGTTCTGAAACATCCAATTGTTTGTATTGAGATCACGGGACAGAGGAATCTGGGACTTTGCCCTTTTCCCACCATAGAGCAATCTCTAAGTTGGTATATATAATTATCAGATGGCGTGGAGGTGCAGTGGGGTCTTTCTTCCTGTAAAATCACCGTTTCTGTTATTAGCTTCATTTTAAATGTTTTAGAATGTCGATCAGATAGTCTAGACCATATGAGGAACAAATGTTCTAAAGCATCAATTTTGTCAACTAGATTGGTATGTGCATATATTATGGTAGCCTAGAAATTGGATAGATGATGGCATGTATTTATACTATCAAGTCAGTCTTTACCCTGAAAGGGTTACAGTACATGTATGCAGCTCAGGCCCAAATGGCCTGATGGGTAAGACATTGGCTACATTATCTAGGGATTGTGGGTTTGAGTCTCGTGTGAGGTGACATAATCTGGTGGTCGGTGTGGTAACTAAGGTGTTTACCTCATGGTCACAACATACAGGTTTAGATTCTAACCTTTGGTCACTGTCTGGCTATTGGCTAGGTATATAATACTCTGCAGACTGATTGCCAAGGGTTTGCCTATGAACTTAAAACTAGCTGGAATCAATGTTGAAGCACTCACTTGCAATGTATATGAGTTCAGTTCAGAAAATGAAGCACTAAGCAGCAACTCACTGGTATAAATTGATTTAGAAAATTTTGGCTTCAAAACGTTCAGTGAGATTGGTCTACCCAGGGGTAAAGGTCAAATGTAAAGAGCATATTTCTACTTTAATGGAACTTGTAAACTAGGATAACGTGTTTCTGCCTAGTGAAATTTGGAAACTAGAAGAATTTCTATAAATCCACCAGAGAACTTCAGAGAGGGAAAATCATTGTGACCCTGAAAAAGGCAAGTATGTATTTACATTCCTCTGTGTTGCAATAAAAATGAAATATGAAAATTGTGACTGTTCCTTTGTGGAAACTGCCACAGCCAGTAAGTTCAAAGACGGTTTATGTTCTTGCATTATATCAGCTTGATTAAGAAGATTAAATGATGATGTTTCTGTTTTGTATGGTTGATAATGACATGTTGAACTATGAACATGTATCAAGCAAATAGACTGATAAAGACCTGCCCCAGGATTCAATAAAATCCATGTCAGCACTTTGTAGAGCCTACACAGACTTTATCTGTGTACATGGCCATGGTTCCTCCCCAGCAGTGTGCTATACATATTAATTAAGGCTCGCTGCAGAGGGAGTTCTGAGGTAAATGGACACTGAATCCATGCAATTAGAAGTGCAGAGGTTGTCCTGTATTTGTGGACTGTCCAGAAAATAGTCTGGACAGGTAGTAAGCACAGGACAGCAATTACTTTTTTTTTTTTATTTTAACGTACATTTGCATGGCGCAGCACAGTGCTTTGTGATGCTGAGCTGCAGTTATACATATGTACCGGACATCTGTTATATGTCTAAAAATAGAACAAGGGCATAATCAATTGAAGGTTTTCCTTTTTTTTTTTGTTTCTTCCCTGTTTGCATGGATTGGCATGCTGCTTAGCAATGCTGAGCTGTGGTTATACATATGCACCTGACATCTGTTATATGCTAAACATAGAAACTGGATGTATTGAATTGTTTTGGTTCTGCTTTGCTTAGCAACATACAACCCCACGCAACTTTGCTGAGCACCTCTAACAGGGATCATAGTAGTATATATGAAGATATATTGCTTCCCTGCACCATCCAAGTGGCTAGACAGGTTGAGTGATGAGGTATAGTGTAGTAGGTCCTGGGTTCGAGTATTGATATGCTTTACAATTTTTGTTTTGAGAATGAGTCAGCTGACTGAAACATCACTGTAATGTAAAATAAAAGATGACTATATTTAGCAAAGCTGCATGGTGCTCAGCCTTGCTTAAATGGATTCAGTGAGTTTGCATTGTGCTCAGCTCTGCTGAAACATGGTTAATGGTCCACTCTATTTGCACACTGCTCAGCTTTGCTTATATCTGTTTAAATGCTTTGTACAAGTTTGCACAAAGCTAAGTGATGTGCAGCTTTTTTGAAAGTTGTAGTACGACGTGTAAAGGCAGGAATGCATCCCATATAAAGGCAAATTGGTGGGAATATCACACCATTCACTGAAATTGTCACTTGGCTGCTGATATGCCTGGTGCTGTTGATGAGGGAGTAGGCTTGCAGGTGCAGATATAAGGTGTGCAGGAGTCGAGAGTTTTTGTTGCACTCCTGGTCCACAACTATCAACCCTGGCTACTGCAGGACAATTACCAGGGCTCAGAACGTAAGTCTGAGGCCTGGAATCGAATGGTTAGGGTCCTTACCAGTGCTACTGTCATCAACACTATGATGACCTGAAGTGAAGGAAGAGTGGGAACTTTGGAAACCTGGGTCCAAGAAGAATGGGCTGGGTGTACCCCACAGATATGTAAGTATGCTTCCCAGAGATTTATACGTATGCAAACTGAATATGTGCAAAACTGTTATGCATAATGCTATTTTTCTCTTACAACAGCTGCAGAAGACAGATCTCACAATGTGCACTCTCATGCAGGGCATCTGGCCAGGATGAGGCATGAGTGTGTTGAGTAGGATAAAAGCAAAGCAATAACCTAATGTATAATGTACTGTCCAGATTAAAACATATTTACAGAGTTTGCAGCCCTAACAGTCAGGTATAACATACTTGGGAACTGTAATGTGTTAGTGCCTACTACAAATGGTAAACCACTTTAAGTCAAGTAAACATGCATTATTGTGTAATTGAGCTTACAAACATCAGTTGAGGTTGTGGTCTACTGAGATTAACAGTCACTATTGTGCTGTGCTCATTGTGTGAAATATGCTGTAGATTGTACTCAGGTAATGACGAGGGTAAATGGGTTATTACTTACAGGTCTGACACAGCTATCCATGCTGTATATGCCAGACTTGAAGCAACAGTAATAAATTGATTATAAAGGGTGATGGTGCTGTGATATGTACTGCTTCAAAAATAAGAAGTGCTCACTAGTCTTGTAGTCACTTAATGGGTGTTCTAATCTAACACCAATCAACTGTACAAAGAAAATGAATAAAGATTGCTGAAAAAACTATCTAATAAATGTCGTGCATTTGCAAGTCTGTGTTCTGGCCACTTTGTGCCATACAATGCTGTACATTCCACCCACTTGAAGAACAATGTGTATGAGTAAGGCAGCTGATGTTATGGCCAGAAATGCATGTGCATAAATGTTTTAAGGTACATTACCAGGAATAGTTTAAACAGGATTGTGCATTGAGAAGTAATCTGATCAAATAAATGTGCAGTACGGCTGTATTCACTGCATGTGTGCTCCAATCTGACACAAGTCAACTGTAAAACAGAAATGAATAAAGACTGCTGAAAGAAACTGTTTGATAAATGTAGTGTAATAGCTACAGTAAGTTTCAAGTCTATGTTTTGACCACTTTGTGCTATATAATGCTATACATTCCCCAACTTGAAGACAAAGGTATATGGGTAAGGTAGTTGACGTTATGGCCAGATATGCATGTGTATATATGCCAGATTCTAAGGTACATTACCAATAAAAGTGTAAAGCAGAATTGTGCGTTGAGAAGTAATCTGTTCAAATAACTGTGCAGTACAGCTGTATTCACTGCTTGTGTGTTTCAGTCTGACGTCAGTCAACTGTAAAATGGAAATTAATAAAGACTGCAGAAAATATTGCCTGATAAATGTAATGCAATACCCACAGTAAGTTTCAAGCCTCTGTTACAGCCATTTCTAGTCAAATAATGCTGTTTATTCCTCCCACTACAGGAACAAGGTATATGGGTAAGGTACCTCAGGTTCTGGGCAGCTATCCATGTGTATAACTCCCGATTTTCAGGAGCAGTATCAATAAAGTGTAAAGCAGGATTGTGCCTTGATAAATACTCTTTTCCAATAAGTGTGAAGTGTTTCTGTATGCACTGTCATGTCTATCATAATCTGACAGCCATCAACTGTTAAATTTAGTGCACATGTTTCCTGCAGTCACAGCATGTGGGTTCTAATCCCATGGCAGTCAACTAAGAAATCACTGGCTGTCTACTTCAATTAGTGTACATGAACATACCTCTCACTATCACAATTTTTTTGGAATGTAATGACTACTGCCCCATATGTCTGGTCCTTGATTAGCAGATAAATGACATTACTTGGAATGCAATTTATTGGCAAATCCATTTGCAGAACACCTTGGTAGTAATGTATGAGCATACTATGTAAAACAGTTCCCTGTGTACCTGCATTTGTTAGTGCATTGCCCACACTGTCCCATGCTAACAGTTTGATACCTATGTGCATGTAACATCATCTGTACAATAACTGGAGTCACTGTACACACAAGTAACACCGCACTCTTGTAGAAATATGTATTATCAGTCTGTGTAATAATATCAACTGCGAGGTCACTAATGGTATGTTTTTCTCTTTCTCCCTACCCCTTATCTTCTCTAATTTATTATTATGAAATGTATTAATTTATTACTGTTATTTACTATTATCGTTTGATATTAATATGTTCTTTTAGATTAACTGCTATGTTCACCTTATGGGTTATGTCATACTGCTTTGCTGTTAACATACTTACCTTTATGTTATTTATTGTTGTGATCCTCATAATATACCTTAATATGTACTTGGATTCATCAAAATTATCTTCTATTATGTTAATGCTAACATTTGTTTGGTTATTACTTATCTTACCTTTTGTATAGATCTAATTTACTACAGTGTGACAAGGTAGGCTGGTTCCAGGTGATCCACCTATCTTGCCTCTACCAGCTGTCCACTGAGGTCCAGCACATCTGGGCTGCAGCCTGGTCATGCCCCATCAGCTGCCTCTGCACTACCTGTGGCATCAGGTAGTTCTGCCTCACAGGCTGGGGATGGGAGTGGAGGTGGATGGGAAAATTTTGTCACCCATCAAGAACTGCCAGATATGGTGTGCAGTGTGGTTGTAAGATCTTTTGGTGCACACCTGTGCCAAATGGAGGACATGCTCACCATTCTGCTGGGGCAGTCTCACCCCGCATACCAGCCTCCACCACTGCCACCACAGGGACCGTGAAGGAGCAGTGCTGACAATCCCATGGGAGAGGAGTTGAGTCACACTGCTACCATGTGAATGCTCATGGGACTGAGATTCCACAACACCCTCCCCATCCAAGGTGTTCACCCCCCTATTGTGTCACACACAAACCATGGTTGCTGTCGTGTCTGTCTTGTCTGTCTGCAAATGCTTCCTCAGCTTCCCAACTTATCTCCCCCACACATAACTATGTCCCTTCCCCAACATTCCACTTTCACCTTAAAAAAAAATGGGCACCTATCCCAAAAAAAAAAATATATTGTCCAATACATAGCTCTCTATTTTGCACACATGTCCACTGGACACACTTAATTTGGTCCAATTGGCTTGACAACACAATTAGGGTGTCATCACCCCTCTCTGGGAGGTGACAGTCCCATTTCAGCTAAAAATGCTGTCACAGTGCACAGTTGTTGCTCATGAAGAAATGGATATCTATGGTTCTTTCCTACACCCATCCTGCACATCTCTTCCTGCCTTTCACTATGTTTTTCCCCCTGCTTGCACCACTTTTCACCACTGTCCTATTTCTCCATTTTTCTTTTATTTAACGATTTTTTGCACAACATGGAATGGAGTACTACATCAATTAGCTATGCTAAATAGAGCTTCATTGGTAAAAATATCACATTCAAAATGTACACCTGCACCCTATTTGGAACCCAAAACCATCGCACCTGTATGGCAGGGGCTCAACCTGTCAAGCCAAACAGCTGCTAATTGAATTAATGCACCGTGCAAATCAGCTAAAAGAAATATAGAAAAATATTACTTAAATTAGTACTCTACTAGGAAATACATCAATATAAAGCCATACACCAAACAATGAATGTAAGTAAGGTATGTAATAGCAGGTAACCCTGCAATTATATGTTCAACATGTAAAATACACTTGCTAAAACATTAATGTGAAAATAGAATTCTAACTGGGAGACTATTAGAGAAATACAGCATTCTAAAGCCATACAATCTGGAAAATTAAATAAAACTGGGACAAAGTCCCAAAAATAGGGACAATGTTTTTAAATATTGCTCTTACAAACTGAGAAAGATGATAGAGTAACAGGTATTGATTTAGCATAAATGTTCTGAAGTATATGAAGTCTGAAATTCAAATGTCTGTCATTATTTCCTGGATTCAGTCTTTAATGTTTAACATTAATTTGTCAGGAAACTACAATTTAATGAAAAACAGGCATAAAATATGAGGGCAAAACCTGGACAGTCCATACAAATCTGTACAGATGAGAGGTAAGTATGCAAATGCAGTCTATAACAGCAGATAGTTGTCAATGATATCTACAACATGAAAAAATACACTTTCTAGTTTAGTGACACTGAAGCCCAGTCTCTGAAATGCATTATAAGTACTACTTTTTGATACACATGGTCCTGGGTTCAACTACATCTGCCTCACCCAATGAAAATATATGTATGTGGACATTAACATTACAAATTGTCATGTGTATGTCTGTCTTATCATCTATTTAGCCACCCAAAGCAGTATAGATGGAATGTCTGCATCTAAGTAATAGAACACAAAGACCTACAGTTAGGGCCACTTTTAACTACTCCTAGTACAATACTAGAAAGTGCAGAGAATGCCAGGACATTCATTAGCTTGAATTCACACAGGAATCTGAAGTGTGTACTGACATTGTGGCCCAGTAATATAACACTGCAGCCCACATAACATGGCACCTGTCCAACTGCATGACATAATGGTTAATTCACCCCCTTACCATTCTCTAGGAGACACCAAACATTTTGTCTTTGATTGTGGTACTGCTACTGTTGGCTAACATACTTACCTAAACACATTCCTTAATTTGCAGTTAAATGGGTACCCTCACTCTGGCTCTGCCTCTACAACAAGGCTGCCACAGCTCCCACACATATTCTTACAGCTTTATGTCCTCCAGAGTGTTCACACTCTCTACTTATGCCTATTGCCTGCAGCATCAGCTTCAGTTTCAGCCTGTAGCACATACATCTGTATGTAAAAAGTAGCTGTTACTGATGTACACTCTGTGATGACATAGTATCTTGACCACAGTAATTTCCAGCACAACATATGAGAAAGGGGTTGTAATCAACATGGAGGCCTTATATCTTGTTCAGTGGTTACATGTCATTGGCTGATTATACTGCAAATCAGCTGTGTTGGCTGCAATTAGCATTTCAGAAGCACAGATTGGATATGAGCCAATCACCTGGTAATGACAACCATGTTAAAAAGGCAAACAGCTTGCTAGGAGAACCATTGTGTATGACAGTTTGTTCACACAGTAAAAACATTGTCACGACCTTTAGATATCTGCTCGTATCAACAGATGAGTATCGTACTCCATCAGGTATGTAACCCTTTTGTTTACAACATGATGCATATGTGTGAACATGCTTAGAAGGAAAGGGGATTACACCAGTAAGCCTTTCTTAGAACTGTAATGATGACATGTCATTGATCTCCAGATTTGTTACACCTACAGATGAAGTACAGTACAACAAGGGTGGAATGTCGTTTGTCAATGTGGCACACTGGTCTCCTGGGAATGTTCCTTTATAGTGGTTATAATAGCACACTGCTATTTGTTTGGCACTGTTGTTTTGACATGTTATGAGGGGGGTTAACCCTATGGGCCACACTACAATGGACTCCTATCTGGGGTGTGTGATCATACACAAGTATCTGTCATGGCACAAACAGGAAGAGCTGACTATTGTTAGTATCTTATTTCCATCCACACTTTTAGTATGTTTGCACACTGTGAAATATGAGATGTGTGATCAAGCAGTGGATGCTGCCAGCCATTCTGTTATTGCTGTATCTCTACATAGTGCATTCCCATGTATGTGATCCTGACATGTGTTCCCGTTTTGTTGCCTTTCAGGAAAAATAAATGCAAGATGTTGAAACCCTTTTCCTGATGCTGAGAATGATATAATCCTGGAAGGCCTCCAGTGGTGGCTGGTGACTTCAAATCAAAGGGGGGCTGCAGGAGATAGCTGAATGGGTGGGGTCAGTGGGTGTGACCAACTAGAAAGGGGAGGGGCAATGTTCAAACCACAAAAACTGTAACTTTAATTAAATATGCTGCCCTGGGTGCCAAACTATCATTATGAGAGTCCAATCAAGACAAAATGAAGTGTAGAAGAAAAAAATATTTCAAAGCATTGGCTGCATGACCGCTTGCTTAATATCTAGATGGAAACAAAAAGGTTGTGAGGCAGGAAAAAATAAATTACTTTTTAAATACATTACTGGAATGCCAGTGAAAATCAAGTATAAGAAAAACAAGCAACACTCAACTCAAACCACTTCTCCTTGCACTGCAGTTCTAATTATAATTTATATTCAGCTTTACTAGAGTACCAAGTAACATGCTAAAAGTTGCAATCTCTGTGATACCCCCACTTGTAAAAATGTTTCTTATCCAAAAAAGACCTGCTGCCTGACAAAAACTATCTACTTGTTTCATGGGGAAAACATGATCAAAGTAAAAAAATGAAAAGCAAACAAGAAACAAGCTCAACATACATTGGGTAAAGAATTATTGCACAGGTTATGGACCAGACACAAAAGGTTGGCATTCTGTTTATTTTGGAGGTAAAGCCTGCAAAGATGACTGCAATTCTCCAGCAAATGTAATGAGCTTCTTAAAATAATGTAATCCTGTTCTTTATTACAAATACTGTCATATGCATTTGAATATCCAAGGCTTATACGTTATCTAGTTATGTAAGTATTCTCTGCATGGCAACAACAGAAAGACTTTCAATGTTGGCAATTTTTTAACAGTATGCTTATTAAAACTTATTTGCATCTCAGACAAGCTTACCTGACTGTCATTATAGCATTGCTACTTAAACACAGAGAAACAGACACTTTCTGAATAATAATAAGCATAAATCAACAACATAAAAATATGACAGAAACCATAACATTCTGCAAAATCACGGACAGATGAAAAGCCACTGTAGTACTTGTGTCTACCTTGGATGGGGGGGATACTCTGCACATTTACACTGCATAACTGCTCCTCGCCTTGCTTGGACACATCTAGAGTCACTAATGGGGGAGTGGGGTGCAATAAGTATGTCACAATTTGAAATGTCTCTGGCTGACTGTGATGACCCTGACACATTTGTCATCCCTCTCAACCTTAGAGCAAGAAATCTGGACAAAGCCATACATAGAAGTAGGACAAAGGCCCAAAAATAAGGACAATTTTTAAATATTGCTCTTATAAACTTAGAAAGATAATAGAATAGTAGGTCTTGCATTAGTATAAATTTTCTAAAGGGTATGAAATCTGAAACTGAAATGTTTGTCATTTTCTAACTTCAGTCTTTAATGATTTGCCACTAGTTTGCCAAAAAAACACAATTTTATGATTTGCCACTAATTTGCCAAAAGAACACAATTTTATGAAAAATGGACCAAAAATGTGATGAAAAAATATAAAATAGCCACAGATATATAGCTGGGAACCTGTCAAAGAAGGGACACTTTTTTAATATTTAATATCACCAGCTGCTGTAGCATGAAACAAGTGATTGTTCCCATTTGAATGTAATAGCAGTAATTTATACCATCCCAGCTAAAACCCAAGTTGCTGCTTACAAGGCTGCACCTACATATACTCCTAGGAGTGATTATCCCATTTTGAAATTAATATCTAGTTATACAACCATCCCAGCCATGTTGTGGCTTACAAGGCTGTACCTAGACCTAATGCTCTTTGGTTGCCAGCCGCATTAGTGGCAAACTAGCATTCTACTCCTCTCTGGATGTTATGTACCACTACCCTTTTAACCCCATGATATTAGTGTTTTATGCAGAACTACACACACAAATCCTGTTTTAGCTCACCAGCTGCATTAGTGGGAAATGCCACATGCTGAAATGAATTGTTAAATTCAATGCATTACCTACAATTAGAGTCTTTTCTTCACCAGCAGCATTAGCATGTAACGAGCGTATCTACCCAGTTATACTGAACTAAATATGACAATTTAATCACACTCACTCTAAATGGATTAAATACACCATGAATGTATCAATACAAAAGTAGTAATCCTGTTCTCACCCAAATACATGTGTCCCAACTGTCCATGTTGATCAGATAACCCTTTTCACAGCCCAACTGTACTGGGTATCGCAAAGGTTACACCAGCCAGTTGCTTGCTCATATAGACTGAGCTGTGCCCCCCTCCAGTTTAGTTATTAACATCTGCCTATACCCAGTCCAATTGTTTTAAGGGTTTTTACTGTATAACCTGCTTAATTTTTAAAGTTTTATCTGTGTGAAAAAGCAAGTTTTTCTGTGATACTCTTGGTCGTACTTAGCTAGTTAAAGAATTATGCAACTTTAACAGCAACTGTTACATTATTTGTTATGCCTATTGTAAAAATGATTTGATGACTAGATGTATAGAGAATGGTATCTGAAGCATATGTATTGTTTTTATCTACACTCTCTGCTGCCTAACCTGTTATATGTGCATGATCCTCAATAGCTGCTTAACCTGTAAACCTCTGTTTTATCATACCTGTATTTGAATTGCAAATATCTAATTTCATTATTTTCTTCAGCTTTTCTGCCTCTCTACCTAATCTCTTTTGCCTACTGGCCCTGCCCTCCTGGACAACCAAGATCAGTCACAGATTCTATTATTCCCAGATTGTCTTACTTTCTCCAACAGAAAAGTCCTACCTTCTCCCAGAAGTGACAGGAAAGGAATTAAAAGTAAGTATGTTATATGGAGTTAATCCTACTTTATTTTGCATGTAAAGTTGCTCTACCACTTACTAGGAGCTAGTACAGGACCCCGGCCTGAGAAGCCTGAAGCCAAAACCCCACATAATTGCCTCATTCCATTTAATCTTTTCCTTATACCTTTCTACCTGCTATAGTGGTTCCTGACTCGACATAATTAATTTGGCAACTAGATGGCAGTCTTTACCCACCTATAACCTTTCTTCCCCACACAATCTCTCTCACCATAACATATATCTAGTCTTTTCACTTTCTTCTTCAGTAACTGCTTGTTAATAGTCTTACCGACCTCTGACTTTCACTCCACTCCTTCCTCAATACAGTCCCCTAAGCATCCCTCTAGCCAGCCTGATTACCTCCCTCTATACTTACTTTCACCATACTGATAGTTTATCATGCTGTCCTGCTTCCTTCTTTCCTTGGGTCTACCCGCTCCGTTCACCCTGTGGGCTCACTCTGCTCCCCTTCCCTACCACCAATTCCCAACCACCCCCAGTGGTCTTACTCTTATACTACCTAACCACACCGCTTCCCACTCCCAACAGTCACACATACCATCTCCATTGGCCAACTAACTCCAACTCCCTCTATTCGCATACCACTCCCTATCTTTACCCACCACACCCACTACCTATATCTCTCCACACCAAGTATAACCCTGTGACTATAGCAGGACCCTGAAACCTATCCATCCAAATGGATAAGCTACACTCCCCAGTCCATTTACAAAGGTTACTCATACTCACACTTCTACCACCTTTAACAATTACCTACTTATTAACCTCTTATGAACACACATTACATCCACACCTTCACTAGCCCAATAGGCTAACTACCTCTCCTTCTCTACTTATCTTCACTAACCATTTTAACACTACATCTATGCCCAGCTATCTACTAGAAAAATACCATAGGACAGTCCACATTAGATATACGTCTCACACCAGAAATTCCCTCAATCTATATAACAAATTCCCAAATCTTAGACTACAAATACTACTTCTATCTTTACAAGATGAAGACATTCACCCTAACCCAGGCCCAACAAGTTCAACTACCATTCACCTCCTCAACTCCAGCACTTCTTCTATTCACTCCCTCACCAAACCTCCAAACTCACTCTTATTAGCACACCTCAATATATGCAGCATAAATAATAAGATTGCACAACATCAGGCTCGCCTGGATGTCTACTCTTTTGACATACTCTGCTTAACAGAAACATAGTTAAAACCTGTAACTAAAGATGATGAAATTATCCCACCTGGTTATAATATCTTATGACTAGATAGAGCAGCCAAAAAGGGAGATCGAATAGCTATCCTATTTAAATCAGGACTACAGATTGCTCCCTATGACTACAAACCACCACAAGACTCTAATGCTGAAATTCTTATTACCAAGCTTCAACTTAACACATTCAAATCCATCTATATAATCTGTATTTATCTTCCTCCTGGTAACAACATTACCACTGTAGAAAATACCCCTTGTTGGTTATCTCAAAACTTACCTGGAGAAACCATAATCCTAGGAGATTTAAATATCGATTGGAAGAGCTGTAGCATTAGCCACCCTACCACCCATATTAACCTATTTAGTTTTAAGCAAACCATTACCTCCCCCACTGGGATTATCAAGACTAATAAGAAGGAAAGTACCCTAGATTGGATACTCATCAATAACCATGCCCATATCTATGAAGCTGGAACCCTCCCTGATGATATTAGTGATCACTCACTTACCTATATCATCAGGCTTAAAACCAATCTACCAACTCCAACAATTTTTAAGACTATAAGAACCAAGACTATAAGAACCAAAAAAACCTTTAACCCCAATCTCTTCCAAAGAGAACTTAGAGCATGTAACTGGTCCCCTTTGAAACACCTCCCACTGGATGAAGCTGTTAATCACTTTAATTCTAAATTCCTAACCATACTAGACCACCATACACCAACCCGCTCTATCAGAATGAGAACTAAATCTGCCCCATGGCTCTCAAAAGAAACCAAGCAACAAATTCATCTCAGAAACAAGTATTGGGCTAAATACCGCTTAACCAAAAACCTATAGACCAACAAAACTTCAGACAACTGAGAAATAAAACTAAACCAGCAATACTGTCTGACAAAAAAAAAAACTACTACCTACAATTCCAGCAGGATCACCATAATAAACCACAAATGTTTTGGGCAAGTATTAACCAATTACTACACCCAGGTCAATCAATCACACCAAACCCACAAGGCACTGACCAGGATAATCCCATGCAAACTCCCAATGCCTTTAATTCCTTTATTACTGAAACCATTTGAACTCTTGCTAGTCAGTTATCAACTGAGAACTTAACTTTATCCAAGTCTAACACTATCCCACCCCCTCAATTTCTCTTCCAACCAGTCCCAACTACATATATTCTTACCCTTCTTCTAAAACTAAAACCATGCTCTCCTTCAGCAGACCAGCTACCCGCTGAATATCTACAAATAGCAGCCAAATCCATTGTCTATCCCTTTTCCATTCTCGTTAATAGAACCATCACTGAATGAAACATCCCCAAAATCTGGAAGGTCTCCCATATTATTCCTCTTTACAAGGATGGAAATTGTACTGAATTCTCCAATTACCGTTCCATAGCCCTACTTTCTCCCTTAGCTAAGCTCATGGAAAATGTATCCACGAGCAATTGCTAGACCACCTAATCCAAAATAATTTACCTTCTAACTGCCAGCATGGTTTCAGACCTTCCCATAGCACTACTACTGCCCTCCTTTCCTTTACGGACTGTATTAACAAAAACCGTAACCTCAGTTTGCTTTCCTCTGCACTGTTTATAGATCTGTCTAAGGCTTTCGATATGGTTAACCACCAGATACTTATCCTCAAATCCCTGTCACTAGTGCTATTAGCAATGAAATGGTTCCAGTCCTATTTAGATAACATACAACAGGCAGTACTCTGGCACAACACTTTATCAACCAACCTCCCCATTAACCTTTGTGTCCCTCAAGGGTCCATACTAGGACCTCTCCTGTTTTTTTATATTTATCAATGGCCTTCACCTAGAAATCCCTCAACCAACATGCATACAATATGCAGATGATTCCACACTGATATGCTCAGCCACATCTATATCAGAACTTAACTCCCTTACCCAAAAGGTGTTTAACACAGTTGAACTTTGGTTTACACAATGCTGTCTCCTTCTGAACCCCCAAAAAACCAAAGATTCTCCTTTTTACCCTAACTCATAAACAGTCACATCCAATAATGGTACTCACATATCCCCAGATGCTATTTCCAAACTACTAGATATCACCATAGATAACCTTAACTTCGACACCTATATTAACAACACTACAAAAAATGTTAATAGAAAACTAGGCTCTCTCTACAGGATCCAACACTTCCTTTCTCTCCTGCAGCTAGAAGAACTATTGCTCATACCCACCTAAGCTCTATGCCTCACCCATTTATACAAATCTATCCAAAAACAACCTTAATAAAACGGAAACTGTCTACAATAACATAGCCAGATTTGCTACAGGCTACCCCTTTAGAACCCACCACTGTTATAATCTAAAACAGCTAGGATGGCTAGAATTACAAAATCAGATTAAATTCCACCAACTGACCATTGTCCATAAAACCCTTCACCATCCAACAAACACCCTATACTATTTAACCTTTTCACCCCCTATAAAAATTTGAAGACCTTGAGTTAATCCCACAAAAAAAAAAAAAAAAAAAAATTGTCTGTTTTTTTTTGTTTCTACTCATGGTATTTTATTCTAGCCTAAATGTTTCTAAATAACTCTGCTTAACCCTATCTTTTAATGTAAACACTGTATCAATTTTAATTTTAATTTTACTGCATTGTTGTAATTATTGCTGCTTGGAGCTTTTCTCCCCGGGCCTCTACTGAAAATGGATATGTATCCAGTTAGACTAGCCCGGTCAACAAATGTAAAATAAATAAATAAATAAACTTCTTGTCAATATTTGTAAGTCAAACAACAGGGCGGGAAACTCTTACTTCTCTAATAATGTTGGAAAATCCTGGAACTTTCTCCCCACTGAAATTTCCTCACTACCCTCTTTATCCTTTTCAAAACCAAACTGAAACTTTTCCTAAAAACACATTGGTTGTGCCCCTGTACTGAACCTGACTGATCAACTAGCCCTGCTGCTAGTTTCAGTCTACCCTCCTCTTCTCAGTAAACTACCCCCTTTTCTTAAGTACAACTAACATTCTACTTTTAGATACAACTACTTACATCTTCTTGTATTTTATTAATGTAAATACCATTTGTACTTAGAAAGTGTACATATTTAGCTGCCTTCTATTCTAACCTCTTGGATTAGTCTCACTAATATAACAGCATTGTACCTTGTTTACATCAGTTTTGCATATATGATTTTGTTATTTTGTTATTTTATTATTGTTCTCATCAGAGCTTATCTCCCCGGGCCTCTACTGAAAATGGGCATGTATCCAGTCAGACTAGCCTGGTCAACAAATGTAAAATAAAAATAAAATAAATAAATATTAGTACTGCTAACTTGAGCAGTTGACAATATAAAAGAATCGACATGCATTTCTAAACAAAAAGTAATCTATAACTCTGATTATTACAGTTATTTAATAATTGTAATCCCTCCATGTTTTCTTCCAAAATTGCATTTTGTGGAGGGATTATTAGGGGAAGAGCAACATTTTGAGCCAAAATCGGGGACAGTTGAGAGGTTTGGATATGCCTAATTCTATAAAGCAATTTATTTGCACGTACCTCTCAACCTGCTAATGCAGGAAATATGGACAAGGCCAAATATATTGGGGGGACATATAAACAGTACTAAAAATTGCTCTTGTATAAACAGACAGTTGATAGAATAACAGGTCTTGCTTTAGCATTCATTTTTCTATAGGTTATAAAGTCTGAAACTCAGTGTCTGTCATTATTTAGTGACTTAATTCCTAAATGATTTGCCAGAAAACCACAACTTGTATGAGGAACAAACCAAAAAAAAGAAGCAAAAATCTATTCATTCTGCAAAAATCTGGACAGTTTAGAGCTATAGTTCAGCCAGGGCTGTCCCTGAGTTTGCCGCCCTTCCCCCCTCACAAAATCAAAATCGAATGGAGCCTCCCTCCTGCAGCCACTCCAATGAACCATTACTTGGCTATTTCACCCCATTTACCATAAACACTAATGTGCATACTGCTTTACTTCTGTGATAATTTGGACTTCATTTTAAAGTTTTATTTTGCATTTTACAGTGCAAACACTAATAGATATCTGCTAAACAAAGCAATGCAGTCTCACAATGAAAACAGACTTAGCATTAAAATTTCTCTGCCCTTGAAACTCACATTCGTTGAAACAGCATTGAAACCCACATTCAAAGAAAATACATTTTGCCAGTGGCAGATTAAGATTAACTTTGGATATGGGCTAAGGCCCCTTACGCACAAAACATACACATGCTCTTTCATACACCTTCCTGATTGTATTATATTCCTTGTACAATACAGTACAGTTTTAGAGGGTGTTTTAAATTTCTTGTTTTGAATATTTTTCCAGTAAACAATGAAACAAAATGCATGCACCAATAATGACAAAACTGCCCAATTCAGAACATTTCCATCATAAAAGTCTACTCAAACTTCTACAGTTCACCAGTATCAGTACATATGCACAATCTCTGAAGAAGTAAAAGTCATCTAAATAATTCCACATTAAAGAGATCTGTAACTAATGAAAAGGTTGCTGCTAGCAAACAACTTTACATTTCATTGTTTCTTCTACAAATAAAGTGCCTGTTGCCCTTAAGGAATAAATTGCCTATCTTACACTAAAAAAATGACAAGCAAGTAATATTGCAAGAGGGAATGGGTGGCAAACTGGTAACAGGTTCATAATTACTAGGTATCTTTGCCAAAAAGGAGTGCAGCATCCACCCCCCTTTGCAAAACAGTACAGTATCAGCAATGCCTCAATTTACTGTGGGAATAGAACCCACAGCTGTCTGCATCAAAACCAAGTACTCTACTTGTTGTGCTATTAACAATGCAAGTGGACTCACCATAAACAGCAGTAAACATTTGCTCCCCTGCAGCTCTCAGTTCCTTGTAAAATCTACTCACTCTGCTGTATCTCTGAACTTTGCAGCAAGAAATCTGGAAAAAGCCAACATTTATTGGGGGGGGGCAAAAGCCCAAAAAACAGGGACACATTTTAAACATTGCTTGTATACTGTTGGAAAGTTGCTAAAATAAAATGTTGTGTTACCACCATGCATTTCATTGCCAAGGCTTGAACCCAGGACCCTGTGCAAAACAGTCAGCACAACATACCACTATGCCAAATCAGCTCTATTGTGAAAGAGTGGAAGACTAAAACTTAAATGGCTACCATTTAGTAAATTCAGTTCTCACCATAGTTGCCAACCTCTTAGCACACAACACCTGAACAAAGCCAATAATGGGGGAATACAGCCCCCAAACATATTCAGTGAATTCAGTTCTCAGCATAGCTCTCAACCTCTTAGCAAAAAACACCTGGACAAAGCCAGTAATGAGGGAATACAGCCCCCAAACATATTCAGTGAAGTCAGTTCTTCCATAGCTATCAACCTTAGCACAAAAATCCTGGATGAAGCCAATAATTGGGAATACAGTCCCATAAATAGGGACACATTTCAAATATCCATCTTATAAACTTAGAAAATTGCTAGAATAAAAGCTTTTGTGTTATCATGTACTTGCCGAAGAATGTGAAGTCTGAAATTCAAATGCTTGTCATTTTTATTTAACATTTGTTAACTAGGAAAATCTGATTTGGAACAAATGCTAACTTTCAACAGAGGCCCAGGGTGAAACACTCCAGACACATGTCTTTGTGCACCCAGAGGGTACCCACACAAACACAGGGAGTACATGCAGACTCCACACAGAAGGCACCCCATTCAAGCATCAAACCAGAGAACCTGTAGCTGCTAGGCAACAATGCTACCACTGCACCAATGCACAACATACTTCGTAAGGACACAAAACTACAGAAACCACAGATCATATGAGGAACAGAACAGAACAAGTATGAGGGAAAAATCTGCAATTTTTTTACAAATGGTGGTGGGTAGGGAATTCAGGGTCTTGCCACCTGGGCCGAAGGTACAGGATTCTACTGACCACCATATAGCAATTGGGGAATTTCACACACACATACACCCTTTGTATTCCTTACCTCAAGTTGTAACAGCCCGTACATTCACAAACTGCATGTCCACATAGCCTGTACATCCACAAAATGCATTAAGCATGTCCATGTAGCCAGTGACACCAAGAGCAAATCTTTCCTGCGAAAGCAGCAAGCTGGGTGCTACCCAGCCTGTGGACATTGCATTCCAATCCCCCTTCAAGTCTATGCAGTTGTAACTGCATAGACTTCTGGGATAGTGCTTCTGCATGCCCTCTTCCTAATCCGGACTGCTGGTGAGACAGTCTGGATTATGTGCGCATGCTCCAGACTGGTTCACCAACAGTCTAGAAATGCAGCGAGGGCACATGCATGATGTTTCATGACTCATGTTTTTATTTTTGTATTTTTTTTTTATATTTTATTCTCTTCTTTGTTTACAGCTGGGGGGTTGCATTCCTACAGCCCAATAGCACGAGCCACCCCTGAAAGCCTCCATCAACACCATGAATCCCTACTGTCCATGAGTAGGCAAAACAGGGAACAGCAGGCAGTACTGTAGGCTAACCTGGTCTGTGATGTTAATGCTGTCAGTCACCAGAGCAGGACATAAGAGCAGGTTCGACACCATGCAAATGAAATGATAAATGTCGCATGCAGAAGAGCAGCAGATGTGGCCAGGGATCGTGGTGTCACCAGTGGAGGACCTGCAGCAGAACAACTGCTCTTAGACACTGAAGAATTCCAATTCCTGATGAACCTAGAAACGCATATCAGCTCCCAGGCATCCATATATCATAGATGTCAGTGCCACAGTTTCCACAACAGAGGAGCATCCAAGCAGGCTTAGTTTGATCAGCATGCAGTGTGTCAGGGTGTACATAGTTTTATGTGGGTGTCAGGTGTTTGTTTTTTGGGGGGAGAGTATAACTGCAGTTTGAATCTCATGCTCAGGTTTTGACCAACATAACAATTAACAAAGTAACTACTGTAAATGTGAGATATATGGATGTATTCACCTATTATATTGCAACATGCAGTAGTGTTTACATTACCTCTCCCTTACCTTTTCACAGATCCTTCAGGAATTGGACAAGGCCATGGTCCTGCTCCTGGTAAGCACAACACTGTTTTGGTACAGATGTAGATTTAGTGCAATGTATTCACTAAAGTTTCATCACAGGCCTGCTGGCTGGATTGATGTACTGTCAGCATGACTGCCAACTACACAGATATTTTCTGACTGTACACACTTTAGAGTCATACCTATGCATTGTAGGTGTGACCACACTGATATATGTGACAATATTGTCAGTACATTACAGATAGCCATATGTGTCAACTGTGCAGAGTTTTGACAAATGTCATCAGTGCACCACATTGTTTCTGAAGTGATTATTATTTAAAGAACTTTCATTTACAAGTAAGTACTGAAGTTTGTTGATAAATAAGGTCCTCATGTCCTGTTATATGAGGTTGGGATTAAACAGGTCTGTAATAGTTACAATAGTGCAGGTACTAATGTACTGCTTTTCCCTTTTTTATCACAGGTGACCAGAGGAGTTGGTCTCTGTCCCCTTCACAACCTGATGTCAGTGTCTCTTCAGACTCTGAAGATGATGATGGCTGAAGTGAGGCACAGGTGGGGGGTGCAGGGGCTGAATCTGTCCCAGAGGTTTACATCCCTTTCTGTCCTCATTATCATCATACACAGTCAGTATGCCTATGCATACCCAGTCACCAAAGGCCACAAATAATTGACAGTCAGAGGATGGAGACATTGAACAGGAAAGTGTGGCAACTATGACTGCAGTGAATGTCAATACTGACCATAGCCAAAGAGCTGGCAAGGTTTCACACAGGCAGATTGATAGGGGTGCTTATAGGAGGCCTGCTGTCCTTCTACCACCTGTTGCAGGTATCTCATCATGGGTCACTCAGCATATGTTTCAGGCCATCATGGAGGCACAGGCATGTTCCTAAAGGAACTCCAGATGAATGCTCAAGGTTATGGATGCAGCACAATCTGACATCCGTGACTGCCTCCTCCAAACTGCTGATATCCAGGATCAGTTCACTGATGCAGTGGAAAGATGTTGGTCTGAGCCAGATCACACACCATCTGTCTTAGAAAGCACATTTTTCTTCATGGAATGTCTGGGTGGAGTTGAGCATGGACTTATGTGAGCAACTACATCTGATGAGATCCATGTGGCCATGCACAATTATGGTCCCAAAGTGGCAGTACATCCAATGCTCCAGAAGGGAGTGTGCTGTCCATACCAAGACATGACAGGCCATGGGCTCATGGTCCTGGGTGTTCCTATGGAGGACATGGTCCCAGTAGACAGCAGTCACCATCTGGTAGTAGCACGGCTTCTGACATTGGGCAGGGAGGTGCCAGTGACACTCCTGGCAGAGCTAGTTCCCGTATTCAGGGACAGAGATGGTGAACTGTTAGCTCTACCATGCACAGTTCAAAGCTGTCCAATATGCACACATGTAGGGCTAGCAATGTGCTTAACTTCACGCATGCACTTACACACCGCATTCACAATCAGGTCACCTACAGACAAACATGGCACGTTTCTATGGCCCATTTTGACCACTTCCTTTTCTGACTCACACACATGCTTTCAACCTATTGGGTTAGCCTTGGCCTCCTGCACCCCCACACAACATCCTATGCAAGTGATGCTACCTGTGCCACATCTTTATCATCCTTATCATTGATGCAGAGAAATGGAGCTATGTGTCTGATGCACAGGGTGACTATATGAATTACTATGTATTTGTGTAAGCCAGTGTTGCCTGACATGCCACTTGTACTGCTCACTGACAGATACTGTATGGTGACATGTGTAATGAGTAAACCACATCATTTTGTGTACCTTGCATTATATGATTTCATAATGGCTGTATACTAACACAATGAAAGGTGTCTCATGGGCCTGTTTATGTTTCAGTTTCAGGATTCTATGTGAGATACTTATGGATACACAGCAACAATAAACCCATAAACGTCACAGCACAGGATAGAATGTCAGCACAGAAGAAAAATTTCTTCAGAAAGGTACAGCACTATAGGTGCATGGCTCCATAGGTTCATATGTGTATAACAGGCTAGCAGGGACAATGGTTTCATTCAGCCTACTCATGCATCCCTATTCTCTGAAAAAGTCAGATACCTTTGATAAGCATCAACATGGTTTCAGGAGCTAACACACCTACAAGCTGCAGTGATAGAGATGAAACATCTAAAATGTTCCTGTGTCCATTACAGGCATTTGTCCTACATCAGTTATGATTGTCTTGTTCTGCATCCCATTGTGTAACTTGCACATGATGTGTGTTACAGCAGAAGTGTTTCACATGCATGGGGAGCCTGTTACATATAGGGTATAGTGTCTGTGTTACATACCTGTCTACCCAGCATGCAGTATTTATACCACAGTGAAGGTGTAGGTGTGTAGAACAGGTAATACATGTGTTAGTCCTGTATTGGATATGCAAGAGGTACACAGTGGGATTTCTCACCTCCCTGTATGGCAGCTATATACCTCCCCTTCAAAGATGTAGGAGACAGACTACAGATTTATGGCCATGACTCAGTCTGCACAGGACATGTTGTCTACACTATGTATTGATTTACCATGGAACCTCTGTGGCTCTTACAGTTGTAAGATATGCCTGTGCAGTGACATAGCAAAGGTGCCATTGTACTCAATGATAGGTGTGATGAGTTCCAAATACAGTATAATAATGACAGTCAGGGATTTACATGCTATTCCTTTCTCTACAAGTTGTACAAAATTCAATGAATCCCCACATCTTAATGACCAGTGAAAGTCAAAGGCTAGATCACTCTCTGTGTCCATAAGTCCCTGAGTAATGGCTCAACTGTGTGAGGTGTGCAGGCAATACTATATTTTCCAGGAATGGATGACTTCCAGAAAGATAGTATTGTGCATTCCTTGGCATTTAGAATTTGTCAGTGGCTCTGCCAACAACTGAATATGTGTTTCAGTCCATTCTGGATAACTATTGGTTCTGTGTGGGATTCAGTGTCATTTCTTAATTTTCAAGCATCTGCAAATGTAGTAAGTTAGAGGCCACTGACAGTCGCTTTGACTGCAGAGACCAGAATGGCTAGCAGGGATACTCCATGAATGATTTCTGAGGGATGTCCACTGGCAACTGGCATCAATGTAGCAGTTGACTACCCAATGCGATCTTCCTGGATAGTGACTATCAGACACTTGGCTATCCACCAACTGACTTAATACGTTGTGAATAACCTATGCAGTTTTTTCAGCAATGTCTGATGGCCTAATATTGCCAAATGTCTTGTCAGAGATGGAGTGAGTCATATTACCCTCATCCATTGCATAGTTTAACACTCAGTCAGGTCCACCGGTTAGGGTAGGCATGATCTGACCTTGATCAAAACAAACTGTGTTTGGTACAGTGGCTGTAGGTGTATGACATTGTTACTGATCATTTCCATGATAACCTATGCCATGGCTTTAAATATCTGATGACTGAGAGATCCAGAGACAGTGCGTGGCACTGCATGCTAGTTGTCCTCTGTGAAACTAACTATTGCAGGCACTTACATCATGTTCTCCAAGAAAATAGTCATTCAAGGTGTTTGCGTCTGTACAACGCACAGACAGAAAATGTAAAATGTAATACATACAGCCTGTGAAGGTAAGGCGGGAGGTTTTACACAGGTATTCTGCAGTTGGACACAACTCAAGCATTGTGTATTGAAAGCACACAATTACCTTGTAAAGAATGTGGAAAGTAGGAGAGTCCCCTGAATTGCTGGTGCCTGGCTACTACTAATGCTGCTCTCACCTAAACCACTCTCTTCTGGGATACTATGCTCCAATACTTTTTCTTTCAGCAGAAACAAAATGTTACTATGAAACCCATGATAAGAAGCAGGATACAGCCTGTTAGTTCATCCACATAGTTGTCCCATGTCATGTAAGGCTCTGTAGGCTTCACATACCCCATTCCAGGTAGATGCCTTGATTAGCAACATGAGCAATCAGTTGACTTTTGCATGTCTTATGCCTTCTGCTACAGGTTTGGTGGTATTTCACTAGGGTACTGACCAGATGGTGATTAGGAGCACAGCTGCAGTGTCACAATATAATGAGCAATGTCTGGTGACATAGTTATCCAAGGTTACTCAAACAAGCACCGCAGTGGCGGTGATCCATGTTATGTGACAATTTCACCACAGTTCATGCATCTCACCCTTCAGTAGCTTAATGATGGATATCTGAATGACATGGCTTTGAGGCCTACAGCAGAGGACTGTCCACCTTTAGCCAAAGTGTGTCCACCTGCGACATTTCCTACATATGTCTTACCTTACAGTTGTGTACCTGGAACACGTCTGTATTCCCACATCATGTCACACAACATCCAGTTTGCTGTCTGGTTGCTTGACAGGCATTGTAGACTGGCAAGGCCAAAGTCATGTTGGCAAAGTTAAACAAGTTCTCTATGCATGCATGGACATCCACACGTTCATTGCAAGGAGTGCCTACAAACACTGTGTTACAGACTGTCAACCCCAAGGGTGTAGCATGACCCTATCTTTGCTGGACTAGCACATTGTCACATTTCTAGGTATGATATTTGACCAATAACAGGATTATGATTAATTCAAGGATCACATGCCTGGCAAAGCATTGTAATCGAACAACCATGTTATGGCACACTGTCAGGTACTGTTTTACCTTAGTGGACCTACATGTTATATTTCACCATCTGTCATGACACTGCCTATTGATGGCCTGCTGTGATGTTACACACAACACGATTATATTGTAAATGGAATTATCAGTGATAGATGATAAGATGTGGAAAGTGTCCCCACTCCTGTATGAAAAATTATTTATGATAAAGCAGCTACTTTCTGAAACCAAAGTTTGATTAATGCACTTTTTAACACTGTGTTAACTTATGTGCATTTACTAATAAAATAACTTGTCTATGTAACAGATGACACATATGATGCTGCCACAGTTTATTGCTTTTAATGTGCCAAGTTTAGCTTTTTAATGCATGTATGAATGATAGCTTTTTATTTTTTTTATTTACTTCAGAACAAACTTGTTTTTACATGGACCAGATCTAATAAAAATTAGATCTACCCCACTGTTCAGTCACTGTTCTTTTTTATATACTATTTTTTTATGAAAACAGTCTTTTGATGTTGATGTAATGCAGTCTGTTGGAAACTTTTAAAGTCAGTACTTCAGTATTTGCCTGATGCCATACAGCCTATTGATAAGCTCCATTTTATGTTGTTTTAATGTGAATTATGTGACAGTCTTTCTGTCTCCTGCCAGTAGGGAGTTATTTATTCCTCCACCTGGGTTTCTTAGGAAGCAGAGAGGCCTTCTTATCTGTAGTTTTCTTTGAAGCTTGCACCAAGCACAAAACATTCTGTATTACACACACAGTAGGATGCCAAGCTTGCATATTTCTAACAAAGGAAAATTGATCCTTATATATATATATATATATATATATATATATATATATAAAACAGTTCTCCCTTTTTTATTTTAAACACACAAACAGTTTACACTGATATGCATTTTTGCACAGATTATAATTTATGGAAAATACATTAGGAAGCAAAACCTTTAGGTTTTTTTTATATAACAAGTTACAATACAGTTTTGCACAGCTAATATAATGATTACTACCAGAACTGGGTGTATAATCCATTTTAGCAACCTTTTTTTTTTGCAGACCAATTTGTAAAATATTTTACTAATTATGTGCTGTTTGCTTTAGTTTTTTTTTTTTTTTGCTAACTTGATTAACTTATTTTTTTAACTGTTGAAGTAACTGTTTACTTTTGTTGTTAATTACCTCATACAAAGCATATAAAGCCAGACTACTTGAGATTTTTTTTAAAAGGCACAGACATTTTACTTTCTGGAGTAAACATGTAAGTTTTGTTATGCCACACTAAATGAGTGATATCATTTACATTTTACAAAGGGTGTTTGTTTAGCAAAACTCATACAATACAAATTAAGAAGCAATTTTTGTGAACATTTTAAAACGTGACAGCAAAATTGTTTATTTACACAGATTTACAGAGTGTTGTAGAAAACATGGTTTATACACAGGAGAATGCTTTTTACATATTAAAACATTTGCTGTACAGCATATACCAAGCATATTTATTATTTACTATTAGTTTTGATTGCACAGACTATTTTTGCATTTGTACATACATGGATTGTAATGTACACTTGGTCTGGTTTACAAACTTAGTGACATTAATATTAAATGAAAGCCTGCTAATTAAAAATGTATTATGGCTTTGCAGAAATTCTTTTGAAAGTTAACATGCTATTTTTACAATTCCCATATAGTAGGTAACCATTGTGCCTGTAAATGTACTATTTGTGAGATATTCTGTCCTCTCTGTTTTAATTTTTTGCCAACATTTTTATGTCATTTGAGTTTAATGCCCCTAAGCCTGTACTCATACTCCCTAAAAGAGTATCATACCTGCATCTCTGTCTTTTACACCCAGTAGCATTAGGAGGGAATGAGATATTAAAATGTACTACTGTTTTTTGGTAGTTTTGCCCCACTACATGTTGATGGCACCCTAATTACTTTATGAAACTTGGTTGTAGGATTATTATTAAAGGTTTTGAAACAAAAAGGCAAAAATGTCTTTTAATGATTGCTGAATCATTAATACAGACCAGTATGTTTTTGTATCTTTATTTTAGTCCCTTCTGCAGTACTGTTTACACAGTCTGTGTAAAATTCAAAGAGTTCCCTTTTTTCCTGTAGTATGCAGGATTTTATTGCAGGATTGTTTGTAAAGATACATTTGCTTTACACTGTGAGAGCTGAACATATGTTTAACCTCTGCCTGTTTTTTAGACTGTGATACTCTGGTCTGAGGAAAGATTTGTAATATGACATATTTGTCCCTCAGGACAAGAGAAGTTACCTTAGATTCTATGTGTAGTTTCATGTACCCAGTACAACTTTATGAACAGAGGGAATGGGTTGCATCATAAGGCTGGACTAGGTTCATTAGAGCTGGGCAAAAGCTTCTGGTTGATGTAAGATGTTGTGAGCAATAGTGAGTTGACTAAGAGGAAGAAGATTTGGCAGCTTGAGCCACTGCAATTGTTTCAGAGCTATACAGTGGTGGGTTCTATTTTGGACACCAGCAGCAAAGTGAGCAGTTTTGTGGTAGGTTAACTCTAGCTTGGACAGTTCGGATTTTCTAAGATTACTATAGAAGAGGGAGGTATACATTAAAGTGGACAGAACATATGTTATGGCTAAGGCTTGTCTATCTGAGGTGGCGAGGAATGTTCTGGACCTATAGAAGCAGACAAGTTTGATATGTACCTTTTTCACAGTAATGGCTATGTGCTTATCAAATTTTAGGGCACAGTCTATTGTGACACCAAGTAACTTTGTGCTGTCAACTGGTTCAATAATAGTGCCATTGGAGGAAATTATGTGAATAATTATATATTATATTATATTATATTATATTATATTATATTATATTATATTATATTATATTATATTATATTATAGATCGCATATATGTTTGCTGATCAGTTCCATGATGATTTGCCTCATGGGCGTACAGATATGGCTAGTCAGGCAAATAGGTCTATAGTTCTGGTGGTTGGTAGAAGAACCACCTCTGTGCAGGGAGTTAACAGTTGCCGTTGTCCAGTCAGCTGGGATGTCACCAGTGGTTACAGTATGATTGCAAGGAGTTCAGAATGGTGTTAGCAATCCTTGGTGGTTCCCATGTAAGATGTAGCCTAAGATGTTAATATGTCAAATAGATGCTATGTATACCCCATAAAGAGGACAGTTATGACCTGCTCTGTAGATATGGAAGGTATGGGATAGGTTGTAGGAATGTCATGTGGCACAT
The DNA here is from genome assembly GCF_019279795.1 of Protopterus annectens. Classification (NCBI taxonomy): domain Eukaryota; kingdom Metazoa; phylum Chordata; order Ceratodontiformes; family Protopteridae; genus Protopterus; species Protopterus annectens. Next base: position 328,072,429 of record NC_056725.1, read on the forward strand.
GTGGTGGCGACAGGGGAGTGAAGCTAATGCAAAACCTGTGGGACAACAGGTTAGCTATGAGTACAGAACCAGTATATGTGGTATCATTATGTACAAGTTCACTGACAATCTGGGCCTGTCCTGTGAGGTAACACATGTAACTACACTGTTCGTTGTGGTTCTGCTTTGTGAGAGAGGCTGATTTTGTCACGTACTGTTTCTTCACAACATCACACAAACACTATGTGCTTTTTTTGCTGAGGAGGTTGTGCCTCCATTTTAGTGGGCACACTCACCCAAACTGTCACACAGAAATGTCCATCTCTTATTGCACAGTGTCCTAATGGCAGTTATCCAACAGGCAGGTTTGTTGTGTCATGAGATGCTCATGTTCCTCTTGTCAGGTACAGCCGAGTCTATGCAGTTGTACCACTGCTTACCAATGCATGGTTGTAGAGCTCTGCATACTTGCCCATCCTATCTGAGGGGGGGTGTAGTCATGCTATAGAAACCATCCCATAGGAGGTAATACATTGCTTTGTTAAAATATATGTTTTCATTTTCTGCAAGGGAGTAAGGTCTAATAATTTTAATGCGACTGATCTGTGTTAAGATCTCACCAAGGAGTACCTTACAGTGGTGGGCTGCAGTGGTCATCCATATTGGGATATACATGAAGCAGTACATTGCTTCCCCTAGTGGGGATGTCATGCCACTGGTCCAGGACATTTTAGTAAGAATGCGGAGTAACCTTTGGGCAAGTGAGCTTCAGCATGACTAACCAATGCATTTGGTGGTTACTTAATGTCACCCCAAACTATGGTGTACTGATATATCTTAGTAGGTACACATACATGCAAATAAGCACAATGGGTGTCTGGATTCAAGGAGCTGCTCTTGTAGCTGACAATGGCTTGATTGCATGACTTGCCAGCAGTCAATAGCACCTGCAATAACTCCAGGAATGCATAGTGTTTCATTAAATCTGGATGTGTATCTATCCTTAATGAATATGTATACACCACCTGCATTACCTTGCACACTGTCAGATTGAGGTCTGAACATGTGAAAGGATGTATAGTCTGCTATGGTTGTGGTGTTGTCCACAGCCATGAACCAGCTGTATTTGACTGTACAAATGTCTGCATATTCCAGGGTGGGGAGACCTTCCACAGAGTGGTGTTCAGTGTTGCCATTCCTAATGTGTAGAAGCATAACCATGATGTTGCATGAAGATGGCATTCTCATTGGAAAGTTTACCCTCTAGATAGTGCCTATAAGATGTACTGTGGGTGTGTCAGCAGCCTTGGCCATTACTCAAAATCCCAGGGGTGAGAGATGAAGACTATCTCTGCCAAAGCATTGATGATTGCTGAGCAAGCCGTCCCAGGCAGACATGTAGTGGATCCCCTAACAATGACACCACACACTAAGGTAATCATTGAAGTCTCTGATGTTCTGTGTGTATTGACTCATTATCCTAGATGAGGGTCAAATGCAGCTGAAAGCTATGGGCATACCTGTGAGACACAGAGTGTCTAAGCTAAGTCATGTGTCTGCATACAGTCTGGTGATGTATGTCATTAGCTGTAGACACCTGCCATATCTGTAGTTGACTGTTCTCTGCACTGGTAGTTTATGCATGTGTGAGATGTGTACTGTGTTTGTATCTGTTATCCTGGACATTATTGTGCAAGATTGATATTCTTGATATCAGTAGTACACCTGTGAAAGCCAACTGTTGTACTACTGTACTGTATCATACTCACAGTAACAATGGCACAGTTGTGCCCACTGACAATAACTGTCTTATTTGTGCAGGTCCCTCTGGAGTAAAAGCAAGGCAGCCAATCCATGCTGGTGAGTGTGTAATAACAATACTTGTAATACTAATGATAATAATAGTAATAATACCCTCAAACAGTATTGTTATGTGTTGGATTGCAGGTGTGTTTGTGTGTGTGTGTTTGTATCTCATGTACTAAGGAGTGTGCATGTGCCCATGTGTGCATGTGCCCATGTGTGCATGTGTGCATGTGCCCATGTGTGCATGTGCGCATGTGTGCATGTGCCCATGTGCATCTGTGGTAACATTGTGTACACATTGTAAACTGTGTTTCCTGTCTTCCTCTCACAGGTTCTGGTGTTGCTCTGGTGGTGTGCAGCAGGGAACCTGAAGCCACTGCTGGGGATAGTGATAATTATGATACATGTGTAATGGCACAGGGAGGTGTGACAGGGTCTGTTGTTGGTCAGCCAATCGACAGTACACAGCAGTTAACCCCATCAGTGCGCACAGTCATCCTGCCGATATATCCATTGTCACCAATGTCCTTAGCTGAGGGACAGCATACAGTGGGCATTGACCAGGGTAATGTGGTATCAGTGGCACATGCATCCCCTCACAGCAGCCATGGCCAGAGTCCTGACATGGTACCACACAGGCAGATGTCCAGGGGTTCTCGTGGGAGCATCCATGGTCGTACTGCCCCTGTCAGACGTGCCCACAGAGGTCTTTCAACCTCAGCTATTTTCTGGGCTGTAATGCAGGCACAGGCCCATATGGAACAGTACACCAGACAGGGTCTGAGGGAGCTTAGAGCACATTACACTGCTATGAATGACACTATGCGTGACGTTGCGGCTGCCATCCATACTGTCAGTGAGGTCATTAACAGACATTGGGGGGACACATTAGATCTGTTCCACAACTACATGTCCATGAGCCAGGGCAATGCAGGATGGTCGAGGTGTCGATGTGGACATATGCTAGCAACATCAGCAGCTGGCAGTCGTCGCGGACGACAACAAACCCGCAGCTGCTCCCATAGTGCCAGTACCAGCCCCAGCAATGCTGGGTCTGTGCTGTCATCAGACCGCCCTAGGAGACCACGTGCACGTGGCTCTGGACAGTCCCAGCAGGGACATGTTTCCAGTAATCAACCAACTGCTTCTGATGACAGTACCCAGTCTGGCTTAGTACCTGATACTGTCCATAGCACCCCTGCCAGGCACAGGTGCCGTGTCCGTGGCCAGAGACAGTGATCTGTATGACCTGGCAGGTACAGTCTGTGGCTGTCCACAAACACCCATATATGGCAGCCATGAGGTGGAACTGTGTGCATGCATACACACATGCATAATGCTAACACCTAGGGCTAACACATACACACACACACCACTTCAACATTGCCCCATGTTGTACTGTTGTCCCTCACTAAAACACACACACATACATGTCAATTGGATGTATCAGTGGCAGACTCAGGCATACCAAGTACACACCCTGTGCATATGATGAAACTGTGCCACCTCCTGCAATCTGTCACATTGATGCAGGAACAGGATAACATGGTGCTGATGCACAGGGTGACTACATAGAACTGTAGTAAAATTATCATGTTGTTAACAGTACAGTGTAATGATATCATTGTGGGTATATCCCAGCATGCCTGATGCATTAACAGTATGATTGTCATTGTAGTTTTTTATACACCACTATTAATTACAAAAGTGTAATGTCTGCACATCTTTGCATTCTGGTGGTAAGGCTGAAAACACAAACCCACCTACACAGGTAGCACAGGGGATAAAAAATGGAAGTAATGATACTCAATGCCAGACGTGTAAACCGCAAGATGCATGCAGTCCAAACTCTACTCAGCATGGAGAATGTTGATATCTGTGCAGTAATAGAAAACAGGTTCAAGGCTCCCAAGAGCACCCTAGCACTACCAGGTTACACCTCAAACCATGCTTGACAGCCCCAAAACACGGAACTAACTATGAAAGGATGGTGAGTCTCAATAAATGTCAAGGATACCCACACCCCCAGGTTGTTGCCACAGCATGAAGCATCACAGACTATCCACATGCAACTAACAGTGGGTTAAACTGACTTCCAGTTCATAGCCTGCTACAGACCACCCTCCTAAACACAGGTAACCCACTGGCCTACTTAAGAACACATGAATATATGAAGGTGTTTACAAACAACATTATATTGGGCAGCTGCATCTACCCACACATAGACTGGGAGCATTACTGTACCTCCAACACCCTAGGCGAAAGGTCCCTAGAATACATACACTCAAACACTATGGAACAACTTGTTACCACTCCCACAAGAGGGGAAAACATACTGCACTTGATCATCACCAACATGTGGACTCTATGCTCCAGACCAGAAGTGTATCCCTCACTGGTAAGATGACACCATAGAGTAATCTCACTATATTCACATACCAACCCCAGCCCCTGCACAGAAAACCACAGTGAAAAAGTTGTGTAATGCAAATTCCATGTATTCACATGAGGCAGGCTTCACAGATAGGAACTATTTAAGGTCACAGGTACATATCGCTATGTGGCACACACATACCTCACGTGTGCATTGAAATTACTGCTATAATATATGTCATACAATAATAAAAGCAACACCCACCACACATTGACAAACTGTGTGACAAAAACACACATGGCATTTGTAGGATTCAAGCCCCTACCTAACTATGTTATGACACTTGAGAGAGACGCAATAGTGGAGCACGCTATTCACATTACTGAGAGGTTTTCCTTCTCCTGCTATACTTATAGAGTTCTGACATCATCAGTCTTTCAAAAGAGGAATGTACATCATGTAGTGTGTTATTCCAGTTTCCAAAAGGGCCATTTCTTTCCAAAAAAGTTGCACACACCCTACCCCCCCCCCCAAACACACACTGAGCATTTGCAGGATTCAAGCCCCTACCTGACTATGTTATGATACTTAAGAAATACGCATTAGCAGAGCACGCTATTCACATTACGGGAAGGCTTTGCTTCTCCTGCTATACTTATAGGGTGCTGACATCCATCAGTCTTTCGAAAGAGGAATGTACATCATGTAGTGTGTTCTTCCAGTTGCCAAAAGGGCCATTTCTTTCAAAGAGAATTGCACACACACTACCCCCCCCCCCGAAACACACAGAGCATTTGCAGGATTCAAACCCCTACCTAACTATGTTACGACACTTGAGAGAGATGCATTAGCAGAGCGCGCTATTCAAATTACTGGGTGCCTTTTCTTCTCCTGCAGTATTTATAGGGTGCTGACATCGTTATTTAGAAAGAGGTATGTACATCTATTACTATCCGTCAGTATGGGGGATAGCATATATATGCATTAACAGACACCTACTTCAGGGTCACATATGCACATCAGCACTGCCAGGTTATGTTTTATACCATGCTTCCTGACCACAGGACTTGTAACACACAACACAACCAGTTCAGACCTCCCCTCCCATATCCAGGAACCACACTTGGCTTCCCTGGGAACAGTGTAGGATATGAAGGTGTTCACATACACCATTACAGTGGTTAACTTCAGGTACAGGAATATTGAGTGGGGGAACTACTCAGGCCTCAACAACATCACCCTTCAGACACTACAATTTGTGAATCTATGTGCTATGGCAGGACCAATCACCACTGCCACAAGGGGGAATACATATTGGACCTGACCATCAGCAACATGGGGACTCTATGTTCCACACCAGAGGTAGACCACCATTGTTAATATCTGACCATAACCAACCTTCCCTGGACATCCATATCCCATCCCCACCCCCAGGCAAGGAAATCACTGCAAAATAAGTAATTATTAAAAGCAGACTTTGCACTTGTGAAGACTGGGGTGGAATACTTCAAAAGACCCATGCTGGAGGATTATACAGGCCAATCTGCAGAATCCTTGACAAATGCATTTGATGAGCATCTGGAATGTTTGCATTGATCATGCTATCCCAAATAAAACCAAGACTCCTCCACAACAGGAGACCTGTCTGGTTTACACCAGCCATATATAAGCTGTACAACAGAAGGAGGGAGCTAATACATTACAGAGCAATATCCCACAGAGGGAGGACATCTCCGAACAGGATTGGCAAGACACTTCAATCCCTCAAAATCATCACTTGCAAGTGTTGACAGTGAAATTGTCCAGACACTGCAGATAAGGCTCCCCTCAGTCTAGAATTTAATCCCAATTAATGTTATAACTCCTCGCCAACCCTCTTCCAGCAAACTCCAGCCACATGGATGTGACATTGCAAATTCAACCCCTGGGATCTCCACTGTGTCCCTGCTTGATGGAGGCACAGCACACTAGCCTTAAATGGTGCATTCTGTGACCTACTTTACAGAGGCACAGTAGCCTACTGTACTGGGGAGGCAGACACCAAATACACTCTGGCTAAGCTTATGTATTCCCTAGGGCAAACAGCCTAGTATTGACCTCTACATCCATATGTTTAAGTTTCAGATGCACAATATTTGTTGCTGATAAATGTTTGCAGGTGTTTATTGCCATAGCTTTCCCTGTTTCTATGAACAATTTGTGTATCTGTGGAAGACGTTTGAATATGAGAGGGATCCACTATATATCTTATGTCTCTGTTGTCATTTAACTGTGTGCACTGGGCAGATTGCTGTATTGTGGGAGTTTCCTGGCTTAACACATACAAATGCCAGATATGTGTGGCCATCTGCTATACTGAATCATGGCCTAAGTGTGTGAGCATGCCCACTTCAGGCTTTCCATGGCTTGTTGCCTGACATATGTCTCATTTATCAAAGTGTGCGAACATGCCCAGTGTGAGCTTTCCATATGTTCAGATCTGAGGTCCACCACATTTGTGGTTGTGTGTGAACTTCAACAATATTTCACATTTATAGTTGTGTATTGGAAGTCATGTTGTGTTCTTACTGCCCAACTGCTTTGCGTCTGAACCCAACAGGGATTATGCTGTGCCTGCAGGGTTTCCATGGGATAGTTTGCATACAGTTGTCAACATTCTTTCATACTGACCAAACACTGTAATATCGTATAGTGTACTGGTTCAGTACCTTCACTGTGGTGGACATTATCCTGGGTTTCAGTCCTATCACTGCTTTAAATATTCATACTGAGCACACCAGACTGGTTAAGGGCCAGTTGTGCAAATATGACCATGTTGCATTTTGCTCAGCTATGGACTACTTAAACCAGGCTTGTCCAACATTAGTAGTGTATTCCGCAACTTGGGTGGACATTGACAAACACTAGCTATGTGCACTAGGCCATTTCTAATGCTAGTCAGAGAGTGTGTTTGTCCTTCAACACACATTGTAACTGGAGTTTGCCATGACATTTTTCAAGGTTAGTATACTGTGCCTCTGTCTACCCGTGACATAAAAGTGATACCCAGGGTAAACCTACCATCTCCCATCCACTCATCAAGATTCCTCTTGAAGAGAGTCAATGAGGGACTCTCTGGCTAACCTGGACTGGGAGTTTACTCAAGAGTGGAGGGAGCTTCTGGGTTATGGATCAATCACTACAGCATGTCCTATTTATGTCAGTGCTGAGGTTCAGGTCTCTCATGTGCATAGCTCACTAGCATTACAAGGTGCAGCATGTGCACTGATTTCAGCTTGAACATGGCTTTATACGTTGGGCACAGATTGCCTCTGGGCAGGCAGTCTGGCACTGTGTGGAGCTGCAGTTTGTTTAATAAGGCAACACATGGCATCTGCTAGAGCCCTTTGATCCTCCTGGTGAGGTACTTTTGGGGTATTTCCAGTTGCTGGAGGTGTCTGCTAAGGTACATCCCACAAGGGCCATTGTACTCAATTGTAAGGCTGATGAAGGATGACTGAAGAGGCACGATGACCTCCCCTGATCTAGATGTGAATACCTTCATGATTAGGTGGGTATATGATATGTTTCTCTAACCACTACGGCCACATGGTTGTCAAATGCAAGATTTCTATCATCTTATGTCCCCAGGTCTCTTATTCCTTCTAAAGTACTTAATGGGTTAACACCTATGTGGTAATTGGTGGGCACTTACTGTTTTTCCAAAGGGGATGACTATACACTTTTCTGCATTTAGCTTGATGACATGGCTCTGACAATAGTTGTCTGTTTCTATGAGGCTATTTTGTAGGATGCTTGTGTCAGCTGGAGGGTCAGATATGGCACCCAGTTTGTAGTCATCTGCAAACATGTTCAGACACAGTCCTTCCATGTTGGCCTGTACCTCTGGGAAATATATACCAAACAAGGGAGATCCCAGGACTGAGCCTTGTGGGATGTCAGTTGTAGTTGGTTTGTAGTCTGACATGGCTGCAGCATTTCTGACCATGTCAGTTCTGTCCTTGAGCTGGTTTGCAACCCATCTACTTGAATAGGGGTTTATATTTAAGCTGGTGAGCTTATCTATAATGAACAAGTGGGGTATTGTATGGAAGGCTTTTGCAAGGTCCAGATAGGCTGTGTGGACCACATTCCCCTCATCAATGGCCTTGGTGACTGTTTCAAATGAGTCAAACATGTTTAAGGGGCAGGATCTGCCCTTAGGAAAGCCACACTGGGTAGGGTCCAGTGTCTGTTGGTCCCCAATATCTTTATTTCTGAGGTCCATGATGATCCTTTCCATAGCTTTGCAGACCAAGCTAGTCAGGATTCTGGGGTGATAGTTTGCAGTATCCATTCAGGCACCACCTTTGTGGAGAGGGACCACTGTTGCTGTACACTGCTGTTTGGGTACATATCCTGTGGTAAGGCTGAGATTGAGCAGTAGTTTTATTTGGTGTTCCATTCTTCTTGGAGTTCATGTTGGACGCAGCCCAGGACACCATCTGGTACCATTGATGCTGTGTGTTTTGCTTTGGAGATGCTGGCTGTTACCTCAGCATCTGCAATGTCAGGGGGCCAGCATTCTGCTGGGATAGATATTTGGCATTTTGGTGGGGGGGGGGGAGATTTTGCACTGAACCTGTCAGGTTGGATGTTGGCAATGTGTGGGGGTTTGGTGTATTGTTTGTAATTTTGGAGTAATTCTGAGCATATCTGTGAATTTCCACCAAGGTTCCTACCATCAGTTAAGAAAGCCTTGTGATTATCCTTAGTGTCCTGTACAATTTGTATCTTCATAGGTTCATAGGTTCATACTAGGCTATCTGCCCTAGGGCATTTATAAGCCTAGCCAGAGTGTGTGTGGCTTTCACCACCCCTTGGAATGTGAATATTATGCCCATTTAGGGTTTAGTTTACTGTGCCTTTGTCTAGTAGTGACACAGAGATGACCCCCGGTGTAAACCTACGATCTCCCATCCACTCGTCAAGATTTCTCTTGAAGAGAGTCAGTGAGGGCCTCTGCCTACCATGTACTGGGATTGTGTTCCAGAGTGTAGGGAGTCTCTGGGTTATGAATCTGTCCCTGCAGCACATCCTATTTATTTCTGTGTTGAGGTTCAAATCTCTCGCTTTCGTGGCTCTGATGGATTTGGATTTTCTGAGTTGGAGCATGTGCATTAATTCCGGATTGGACATGGCCTTGTACGTCAGGCATAGATCTCCTCTGAGTAGGCGGTATGCGACTGAATAGAGCTGGAGTTTCTTCAGCCGGGCAGCATATGACAAATGTTTGAGACCCTTTATCCTCTTGGTGAGGTATTTTTGGGGTCTTTCTAACTGCTGCAGGTGTCGATTAAGGTATATCCCAAATGGGGCATTGTACTCAATTATGGGCCTGATAAGAGAAGAGTATAAGGACACAATGACCTCTCTTGATCTAGATGTGAATACTTTCATGATAAGGTGGCCAATATAGAAGGTCTTCCTAGCCACCTTGGCAATGTGAGTATCAAATGAGAGGTTACTGTCAACTTGTGTCCCTAGGTCCCTGATTACGTCTTCCCTACTTAATGGATTACCACCTATGTGGTAATTTGTGGGTACCTTGTTTTTTCAAAGGGTATGACTATACATTTTTTGCCGTTCAGTTTAAGGCCATGGCTCTGGCACCAGTTATCCATTTCTATGAGGCCTTTCTGAAGAATGCTTGTGTCTGCTGAAGTATCAATTATGGCACCCAGTTTGCAGTCATCTGCAAACTTTTTCAGCCACAATCCTCCTATGTTTGCTTGCACCTCAGAAAAATAAATGCCGAACAAGGGGGGTCCCAGGACAGAGCCCTGTGGGACACCGCTTGTGACTGGCTTAGAGTCTGACATGGCTCCAGCAATTCTGACCTTGTGGGTTCTGTCCTTGAGCCAGTTTGCAACCCATCTTATGACATATGGGTTTACATTTGAGCTGGTGAGCTTGTCTATGATGCCTGAGTGGGGTATTGTGTCGAAAGCTTTTGCAAGGTCAAGGTAGGCAGTTTGAACTGCCTTACCCTCATCAATGGCCTTAGTGACTGTTTCAAAAAAGTCGACCAGGTTCAAAAGGCAGGATCTGCCCTTGACAAAGCCAAATTGAGTAGGATCCAGTGTCTGTAGGTCCCCAATGTCTTTGTTTATGAGTTCCATAATGATCCTCATCAAGCTTATGGGGCATTAATTTCCATGGTCCATAGAAGCACCTCCTTTGTGGAGTGAGACCACTGTTGCTGTACACCATTCTTTGGGTACGTATCCTGTAGTAAGGCTGAGATAAAACAGCAGCCTTATGTGTGGGTTTAGTTCCTCTTGGAGTTCATGTAGCATGCAACCCGGGACACCATCTGGTCCCATTAATGCTGTGTTTTTAGCTTTGGAGAGGGTGGCTCTCACCTGGGCATCTGAGATGTTAGGGAGGCTACACACTGCTGGGATAGATATTTCTCCTTTTTGGGGGGGATTTGCACTGAACCTGTCTGCCAGAATGTTAGCAATGTCTGTGGGTTCAGTGTATTTTGTGTAATTTTGGACTTACTCTGAGCATATCTGGGAGTTTCCACCCAGGTTTCTAACATAAGTAAAGAAGGCCTTGTGATTGTCTTTTGTGTCCTTTGCAATTTTTCTGTCAAAGTTGGCCTTGGATGATTTTATTAGTGATCGTGGTTTTTTGCTAGCACTGATCAGAGATGCCTTCCCTTTTAGGGATTTTGCTCTGTCATGTAGTAGCTTCCTCCTCCTGTTGTAAAGTTTGTTAATGGCTGGGGTCCACCAGACAGGATGCCTGCCTTTGGGGGAATGGGTCTTGGTTTTATTTGGGATTGCATGATCCATGCATTCTTGAAGGTGTCAGTAGAAAGTGTTTATAAAGGATCCAGCGGTGTGGTTTGTGGTTTCCAGTGGCCCAGGGGCCTTGAAGGATACCACTTCAGTCTTAAGAAGTGTGAAGTCGGCTTTTGAGAAATTCTTCACTGTGGTCTTTTGTGCAGGGGGTTGGGGCGGGATGTGGATTTCCAGTGAGATTAATTTATGGTCTGATCTCAGCAATGATGGTATACTTCCGGTGTGGAGCATTGTGTCCCCATGTTTGTGATGATCAGGTCTAGTATATTATCTCCTCTTGTGGGAGTGGTGACTAGTTGTTCCATTGCATTTGAGTTTATGAATTCTAGGAACCTTTGGGCTAGGGTGCTGGGGCTTGAGTAATGCTCCCAGTCTATGTTTGGGTAGTTGACGTCTCCCAATATGATGGTATTTGGAGAGACATTCATACTCTCCAGTGTCTTCAGGAAAGCTGAGTGGGGTTCCTGAGTTTGAGGGGGTGGTCTGTAACATGCTACAAATTGTACGGCAGTTTTGCCTATGGTTAGTTGCACATGGATGGTTTCCGATGCTTCATGCATTGCCAGTAACCTGGAGGTGTGGGTATCTTTGATGAATATGGCTGCTCCCCCTCCTTCTGTGGTTCAGTCCAAGTTTTGGGGTCGAAAAGCATGATATGAGGTATAACCTGGTAGTGCTGGGGTGCTTTCAGGAGCCTTGAACCAGGTTTCCGTCACTGCACAGACATCAATGTTCTCCATATTGAGGAGGGCCTCGAGAGCGTGCATCTTGAGGTTTAGACTTCTGGTGTTGAGCAGCATTACCCTTAGTTTTTTTCCAGTTGTGTTTTCTAGGGAGGTGGGTTTGTCTTTTGAGCCTTGCTTAAAAAAGGCACTATGGAGGTGGCAAGAGCCTTGGCCAATATCCGGAAGCCCACGGGTGACAGGTGCAAGCCATCCCTTGCGAAGCAGCGTGGCTTGTCAAGCATGTCATCCCGAGCAGACAGACATTGGATCCCCTTAGAATGACACCAGTAACTGAGCCAATTGTTAAAGCTGATCATTCTGTGTTTGTACTGTGGCATCATTCTTGGTGAGGGTAAGATGCTGCTCAGGGTCAGGGTCATACCGGCCTGGGCTACATAATCAGAGAGCTCCTCTATGTCTCTTTTCATGTAGTCCAGGGAGGTACATCTCAGGTCATTCACACCGGCATGGACAATGACTGAGTCATATTTGTACTTGCTTTGGAGTGACCTGAGTGCTTGTGTTATGTGGCAGATTCTAGCACCCGACAGGCAGCTTACTGCAACCTTTTCCTTGTTCAGTCTGGTGAGCGGGACATCAGTGTGTCTGACTATGGAGTCACCTACTACAAGTGTATCAGGCAAGTTGTTTGGCCTTAAGGTCTGTGACTGTTTGGCACACTGACTTTGTGAACTATGTGTTGCATGTGCTATGTTTTGAGGTAGTGGTTGCTTGGGTGTCTGGTTTGGAGGCCTCTGTTGTTTTGGTAGATTTTTAATTAGAGCCTCTGGGAATGTTTTTGTGTGTTTATGTGTTTGGTTTGCAGTTGTGATAGGTCTATGTGAGACTGGGTTTGTGGTGTGTGTGGTTACCTTCTCCTCCTGACTGTTTTTGCCAGTACTAAGTTCAGAGAGCTCAGCCTCCAGTTTGGCTAAATAGTTGCATCTCTCACATATATTTGTATTTGTTGGGAGGGAGGGGGTTGTCTGTGTACATGAGGCAGGTGTAACATTGCCTCAAGATTCCCAGATTCAACATGTTGTAGCTGGCCTTGGAGGATTTTATTTGTGGCCATATTTTTTGCCATAATACTGATCAGTGATTACTTCCCTTTTTGGGTTTTGCTCTATCATGTAGTAGCTTCCTCCTTCTCTTGCATGGTTTGGTAATGGCTGGGGTCCACCAGGCCAGATGCCTGCGTGTATGGGATTGGGTCTTGGTTTTATTTGGGATTGCATAATCCATGCATTCCTGAATGTGTTCATAGAATGCATTTATAAAAGGTTCTGTGGTCTGGCCCATATTTTCCACAGGCACAAGGTCTTTAATGGATTCCACCTCAGTTTGGAGGAGTGCAACATTTGCTTTACACATGTTTTTCACTGTGGTTTTCTGCCCAGGGACTGGGGTCAGGATGTGAATATCCAGTGAGATTACTCTATGGTCTGATTTTACCAGTGAGGGATACACTTCTCGTCTTGCCAACCAGTACCCATGTTGGTGATTATCACATCCAGTATGCTTACCCCTCTTGTGGGAGTGGTAAGTTGTTCCATAGCATTTTGGTTTATGAACTCTAGGAACCTTTGGCCTAGGGTGTTGGAGCTAGAATAATGCTCCCAGTCTATGTTTGAGTATTTTCAGTCACCCAATATAATGTTGTTTGGAGAGACCTTGATATTTTCATGTGTTCTGAAGTAGGCCAAGTGCGGTTCCTGGAGTTAGGAGGGTGGTCTGTAGCAGGCTACTAACTGGGAGGCGGTTTTAGCCACTGTTACTTGCCCATGGATATTCCATGCTGCTTCTTGCTGTGCCACCAACCTGGGGGTGTGGTTATCCTTGACAATTATTGATAGTCACCCTCCTTTTGTAGTTTTTTCCATGTTTTGGGGCTGTAAAGCATGGTATGAGGTGTAACCTGGTAGTGTTAGGGTGCTCTTGTGAGCCTTGACCCAGGTTTCTGTTACAGAACAGATATCAACATTCTCCATACTGAGGAGAGTTTGGACTGCATGCATCTTGCAGTTTAGACTTCTGGCATTGGGTAGCTTTACTTTTAGGTTCTTATCCCTTGTGATACCTATGGAGGTGGGTTTGTGTTTTGAGCCTTACCTATTTAAGGCATGGTGGGGGTGACAACAGCCTTTGCCAGTATCCAAAAGGCCAGGGGTGATAGGTGCAAGCCATCCGTAGCAGGTAGACCATTGTGTCTTGCTCAGCATGTCATCCCAGGCTGACAAGCATTGGATCCCCTTTGACTAACAGCAATACTTAAGCCAATTATTGTAACTTGATCATCTTGTCTTCATATTGTGGCATCATGCTTGGTGAGGGTAGGACGTTAGTCAGGGTCATCAAGTTTGCATATACTACATGGTGTTACATTGCTTAACACATGGCAATCATGCCTCAGGCGGTGCTGCAGGGCTGTCTATGTTGGATGCACATACTACACTCCCTGTACATGTTTGAAAGCAGGTTGTGACAACTTAGGCATCCCTTTTACTATATGTGTGAGTCAGAGAGAGGTATCATTTCCAGGGTTCCTACTGAGCCAGTGTATGTGCTATGTGTTGCCTCTTTGCCAAGGCATACTGGGCATGCCTCCTTCTGCCTACTGGAGCAGGCTCAGGTTGTTCCTCCTCCGAGTCATGCTCTGCCTGTGATGGCCTTGGCAATGGTGGGGGGCTGTTTGGCCCAGCCCTATGCTGGTTCTGCTGCAGCTGTTTTCGCAGAATCATATTATATAGCATAGCACATACCATGACAATTTGGGTACATGTAGTTGGTGAGTACTGCAAGGCTCCACCAGATGTGTCCAGGCACTGGAACTGTGACTTGAGCAACCCAAACACACGCTCGATTACATTTCGTGTTTGTGCGTGTGCCTCATTATGTCGTTCTTGTTCAGGTGTGTGTGCATTTCTGATGGGTGTCATCAGCCACGGCTCCAGTGCGTAGCCAGCATCCCCCACTAAGTGACCATGTGGGATGTCCCCATTGGCAAATGTCTGGTACAGCTGCATCAAATGCCAGATATGGGAATCATGGTAGCTTCCAGGGCAGCCAGCACCCACATTCATTATTATGCCCTGGGCATCACACACAACCTGGCAGTTGATGGAGGGGAAGCCCTTGTGGTTAATGTAGTCCCTACCCCGCTCACCAGCTGGTGCTTTGATGCATATATGCATGCAGTCTATTGCACCCACTACCTCAGGGTATTCCACTATTTGCTGGAAGAGACGCATATTGCTGGCCAATACCTCACGGGAATTGGGGAAATATACATGATCACTGACATGTGCTGACATGGCATCCAGGAACTGGTGCAGTACCCTGGATGCTGATGCCTGTGATATCCCCATCATATCACCAGTTGGTCTCTGGAAGGTACCAGTTGCTAGTATTCTTAGGTCAACACATACCTTGGTTTCCAATGGGATGGGTTCCCCTCTGTTGGTTCTGTGTGTGAGGCGTGGCATGCACAGCTCAACAATTTGTTGTAGGAGGTCTCTGTCCACTCTATAGCACTCCACTATCTCCAGCTCATGTAACCCCTGGTAGGTGACCCTGGGCCTGTACACTCTTCTCCGTCTCTTCACTGTGGGTTGTCCGGCAGCATTTGCATAGTCACCTCCCTTAGCATGTTGCATATGTCTCCTTATAACAGCTATGGCAGCCCCTAGCATTTTTGGTCTGAGTGAAGCTTTTTCAGTTTTCACTTCTAATAGCTTACTCCTTGTAGCAGTTTCTCTTGAGAGAAACATACTGCACTGTTGTTTGCAGAGTTTTAAGTGCTGGGCTGGGTTACTGTTCTGCCTGTGTAATTGCCTGCTTCTGACTGTTTTCACCTGCTAGCTCTGTCAGTATTCCCTGCTAGCTTCCTACTATTTCTTATGCTTCCTTTTTCCTTTCTGTTTCCTCAGGGGGGATGGACGAGCATACAAGCGCAAACATGCTCACAGTGGCTAACACGCGAGCACACATGCTTAGACAGACTAGAATCTGCTTATTTGGGTTAAACCACTTGCACAGAAGTGCAAACACGCTTGCAGGTCTTTAAACAGGCTCCTGCATGCTTACTCCAGCTTAAACTCACGCACTCACGCTTACACGCACGCACTCTATCTTACTCGCGCCTCCAAGCGCGCACATGTGCATATGCACGCCCAGCAAGAAACTTTGGTGTTATCCATAGTGTACACCTTCCATTTATTGGCTTTCCCATGCCTACTTGTTGACACTCCTCTTTCCATGATGTGTGACTGACATCTTTCACATGCCACTATGCTCCAATGAGCTTCATTTCTTTCATACATACCCCTCCTGTGATGTCACCTATCTCCTACTCTGTTACTCCCCCTTATCCTACTCCTGCACTCCAGGGAATGTGTTCATTTGCTATGTTACAGTGTGATTCACTATCCTACCACTCATTTACATAGGATTGCCTACTAATGCTTAGTTACATGTCTTACACTTAGCTTCCCCCCTTAGCAACCCCTACTCAGTGGCCATGTTGTTTTCAGCCTGCTATTCCCTTACATTGTAAATTCATGCTTTGCATAAAACCCACATTTGTGGGTTTTAAATTTTTATTTTTCTGTTTTTTTATAATGCAGCCCGTTTGCGTGGTGCTGCGCTACATTTAAACATCGGCGAAAAAAAAAAAAAAAAACATTTTTATTTCATTTTTGCATCGGGTTACGTTGCCAGTGGCCACATATTTGGCCATTGGCATGCTGCCTGGAACATATGCAACCTTTATTTGGAGCTGACAAGGCTCCATTGTGTTATTTGCAGAACGGTACTCAGTTGTCAACTGAGTACATTTCTGCAGATAACACGGCTCTTACACGGGCAGGTTTCTGCTCCCTGGATCACTAAATTACCTCATTTGCATGCCTTTCGGCTGCAAGTGAGGTAATTAGCATACCCACACCCTGTCCATGTAAGAGCCATTTTAGGTGCTCTCTTAAACGCAAATGTAGGCTGTTCCTGGATCGCTATGGCTGCATGGAGTCTTACACTACTCTTAGACTCCATGCAAGCCATCGTGAATCCTGCCCAATGTCTATGCTGAGAAGTTTTCTGTACTGTCTTTAAATGTGAAGGAATGTAAATAGTTTTATGACTTCCATCTGCCAAAAGATCTGAGATCTAGGTATTTTCATAGGAAA
Source organism: Protopterus annectens (assembly GCF_019279795.1). NCBI lineage: Eukaryota > Metazoa > Chordata > Ceratodontiformes > Protopteridae > Protopterus > Protopterus annectens. The sequence continues at coordinate 328,089,347 of NC_056725.1, forward strand.
AAGCTAAATGCTACCAGCCATCAATGTCTGTTTTGAGCCTGGGAGCTAGGAGTCAGATGACAAGCAATGATGTAATTCTGCAATCTAGCCCAGCAGTAATATTTGAGATATTAATATTTGAACTCTCTCTGAGAGAGAGACAGAGAGAGAGACAGCATTCTGTATTCTGTTTTGGACATGACAATATCAAAATCCAAATTTACGGTTTCAAAGGTCTGAAGAAGCCCATGAGGGTGAAAGCACTAACCTGAAATTACAATAAACCTTGGATTTTATAATACATGCTCGAACTATTATTTATATTGCAACTAGTTTTCTCTGTGTGTGGTCCGATCGCTGTGGAGTGCTCTGGTGCTGTTTCTTTGTTTATATATTTAGTATTTCCTTGTTCTTTTATTCTATATTATTAAATACATTTAAACCTTTCATTGTGGCTGAGCTGTCTAGCAATATTTAAGTTTTGGGAGTATTCACATATTTGTTTGATGACACTGTGGGCCACTCCTAAATAGCCTTGCTCTTGGTCAAACTACCATATACATTGATAGTAACATTACACAGTAAGATTGGACACCCTTTGTTAAGGACCTTAAGGTAGCTGGTAAGGAGTGACTGGTGGCAGTGATAACTACCTTATAGTTTGTGCAAAAGGGAGCATAGCTAGTAAACCTGTGCCAGCCTTTCCCAGGTGTGTGTGTGTGTGTGTGTGTGTGTGTGTGTGTGTGTGTGTGTGTGTGTGTCTGTGTGTGTGTGTGTGTGTGTGTGTGTGTGTGTGTGTGTAAAACAAATCTCTAAGTGTGTGTCAGCTACTTAGGCAGGAACACAAAGCACTGGTTGGACAGAGAGAGTGCTGGAGGTTTTGGTTTGGTCACTCAGCTGAGATCTCAACTCTATAGCTGTGCAGTGGGGAGTCGTACTGGGGATATGGAAAAAGAGTGAGAAACCAGCCCTGGACTATTTGTGGTCTCTGTGTGCTTTTAAGGGAAATTGCAGTTGATGCAGAGAGCTGCATCTGGAAATACTGTGTGTGTACTTGTCATGTTCCCAATGTATGTCCCCCACTGGTGCCAGTGTTGAGGATTAAGGATCCTTGATTACTGGTTAAGTGGTGGGGTGTCACACACCACATGAGCTTGTAACCAAGATGCCCTTCTAGCAGAGGGCAGAGCAATCATTACAGCGGTTCTCCATGTTAAGAACGTAAAGTTAGCCAGGATACCCTTCCTCAAATGGAACAAATGCTTGTTGTCTAACATAAAATTAAGAGAAATTAAGGAAAGGCCAATGGTTTCATTGGAACATTCTTATGCAAAACCCTTTGAAAAATGTTTTCACTTGAGAATTAATTGAAAGAGGAGTATACATAGGTAGACATGCTGGAATGGGCCATAAATGAACCTTGAAAGAGGAGTAAAATGGTCATCAGATAATGACCAACACAGACACTGCAATGTCAGATAACAACTATCCTTGAATGTGTGCTGGTTATGTTGTTGACACCAAGTAAAAAAACATTTTTGTTTACTAATATATGATTTTCTAGTAGCAGTTTTTCTTGCCTCCATTAGTACTTGCTGCATGTCCTCATTAAACATGCACCTAAAGGGCATGAAAACACTATCATCCAGGCAGTCATTTGAGATTGACGGAAGTCATGGTGTATCAAACACCCCTGTTTTTGTGTGAGTCGATCCATTATCTGGGGATGCTGGGGATGCTTGTGGTAATTGTGCCCGGACATTTCCAAAACACGGTAGAACATAAACAAAAGAGAACCACACCAAAATGATCTTGGGGGATTCCTTCTTAATTTTAAGAAGTACCCTGGATATCAATGGAAATGGTTGAAAACCTTACAGGAATATTCATGTCCAAACAAAGAAAATGCACATTCTTTCAGGCCTTTTTGTGTGGAGCCCTGGAGTAGTATCTTCCTAGCTGATTGTTCAGAGAGTAGGCAAATATGTTTGTTTGGGGGACCGCCCACAGATGGAACTAATCTTGGAAGACTACCTGATCTATTTTCTATTTAAAAGGGTCTAGCCTTGTCCTGCTCAGCTTGTCTTTCACGCAGTTTTGCATGTAGCCAGAAGGAGCCAACAGGCTATTAAAAAAGAGAGCAAAGGTGATTTACAGATGAACTGGGATAAAATCCATTTGGAGTGGTACATTTCTTTGGTACGCAATGATAACCTGAAAAGTCTCTCTCTCTCTCTCTCTCTCTCTCTCTTTCTCTCTGTCTCTCTTTGATCCCTTGATAATGCATGCTAACACAATGAGGTGATTAGCAAAGAAGACCTGCATCCATTGAAGTTAAATTAATCACACAGGGAAAGGAGACACAGTTGACATTCAGTGTCTGGCTACCCCTGCTGATGTAATATACATTGCTCGGCTTGTTGTCTGTCCTGTATCAGAGTACAGAGGAAAGGTCATTCACAAACATGACTATAAAAAGACAAATGACAACAATTTGGTTACATCTCTGTGCCCCATTTATGCCCCTCACCTGTTGTGTAATACTCATGACCATGTTCTTGTATGGTGTCTGGATGTAAAGTGCAGTGTGAGAATATGTGTGAGTAATTGTGTTCCCTTTATGTGGTAGAATGTGCATAGCCTTGGCTCTCAAAAAATGAAACCAAACCAACTGAAAACATCTTTTATAAAATAGTCATTAGACACAAAGGCAACCATAAATTCACACCTGGGCCAGTGTCTCTGTCCCTCATGGACAGGGCAATCTGACAAATACTCCAGGCATAGACACAAATCTATGCCATCTTCTTGCCTGTACAGGGCATGTATTGGGTAAAATCGGGTTGCATTTGCTAGACTTGTAAGGGCTCATAAGCCACTCTTCACCTATTTCACCCTTGCTGTGCAACCAAGGAGTTACTATGCAAAAGGAAGGGTATTAACTGTGTCTGTAACACTTCCGTGGAAGGGCGGAGATGGTGATGTTTCCACTGTGATGATAAATAACGTATTTTTCATTGTACTATGTTTTATACTAGTAAGTTAAGAATATTTATATATGTTTTTCAGCTGCTTTACACCACCTTCTGGGAATGAGATTCCATATGTATTTGAAACACAGAATGTAATGTAGTGTAATCCTGCAATATATTGCAACTCAGTGAAGTACTTCATGGTGAAAATAGTATGACATGCTCAGTTTTGGTAGCACCACATAGCATGACATTGCTTTATTTCATATAAGTTGTCACATGCTTTATATGGCATCCAGTCCTAGAGCATGAGGAAAATTTCTGTTTGCAGTTTCACTTAGAGTCAAAACACGTCTCTTTGGGTATGTTTCATTTTTACATAAATACATTATTATTTTTTGCTTAATTTTCCATTCTCAAAATAAAAGCTATCGAAGGTTTTAAGATTAGACGTAAAGAATATAAATTGAGGGGACATTATTATTGTACTTCCACAAATGCAGTGCATTTAGCCCAATGTTCACAATGCCCAGCATACTTTATGGGCAAGACTTCAAAGCGGGTGAAGGACAAAATTTATGAACATAAGAATGACATTAAAAATAAAAAAAAACTACCAGTGTATTATACAAACATATTTTAGTGAACCCAACTCACTGTTCTGGATGACCATCTTAATATTGAAGAATTACGATAGCAGATTAGATTAGAAGCTATGGCTCCAACTGGTTTAAATGAAGGATGTTCAATGGCTTCTATTTTGAAAATGGAAATTTATTATATAAAATAATAATGTGCTTATGTAGAAATAATTTGTGAAAATTAATGTGCAAGTTTTTAGATCTGTCATGAGATTTTAGGATGGCTTTTAATTGGTACATTTGTGTATAAAATTGGTGACTGGATCGATTTAAATTGTTTTGATGAAGTTCTAATAGAGTGGAATGAAAGAGCTAAATGTTATTGTACTGTGGGTCATTAAAATTGTTTTTTATTCAACATACGCTCAGATGTCTTGGTTGGCTTGTGCTATTTACCTATTTGTATATTTTTAGTTGTGGGTGATGTTTCATGACAATATCATTAGCATGTTATGGTAGGCTGAGATGCAGGAGGTGAATTTTGGTAAGTTTGTGTGTGTGTGTGTGTGTGTGTGTGTGAGTTTTGTTTGTGTTTCTGTTTGTGCAATCTCTGAGTTACAATATATA